>NW_026600271.1:300000-595821 GCF_029448725.1 Salvelinus fontinalis
GTAGGTATGTACGGCAGGACCAACTCGGAAAGATAGGTAGGAGCAAGCCCATGCAACACTTTATAGGTTAACAGTAAAACCTTGAAATCAGCCCTTGCCTTAACAGGAAGCCAGTGTAGGGAAGCTAGCACTGGAGTAATATGATCAAATTTCTTGGTTCTAGTCAGGATTCTAGCAGCCGTATTTAGCACTAACTGAAGTTTATTTAGTGCTTTTTCCGGGTAGCCGGAAAGTAGAGCATTGCAGTAGTCTAACCTAGAAGTAACAAAAGCATGGATACATTTTTCTGCATCATTTTTGGACAGCAAGTTTCTGATTTTTGCAATGTTACGTAGATGGAAAAAAGCAGTCCTTGAAACAGTCTTGATATGTTCGTCAAAAGAGAGATCAGGGTCCAGAGTAACGTCAAGGTCCTTCACAGTTTTATTTGAGACGACTTTGCAACCATCAAGATTAATTGTCAGATTTAACAGAAGATCTCTTTGTTTCTTGGGACCTAGAACAAGCATCTCTGTTTTGTCCGAGTTTAAAAGTAGAAAGTTTTCAGCCATCCACTTCCTTATGTCTGAAACACAGGCTTCTAGCGAGGGCAATTTTGGGGCTTCACCATGTTTCATTGAAATGTACAGCTGTGTGTCATCCGCATAGCAGTGAAAGTTAACATGATGTTTTCAAATGACATCCCCAAGAGGTAAAATATATAGTGAAAACAATAGTGGTCCTAAAATGGAACCTTGAGGAACACCGAAATGTACAGTTGATTTGTCAGAGGACAAACCATTCACAGAGACAAACTGATATCTTTCCGACAGATAAGATCTAAACCAGGCCAGAACTTGTCCGTGTAGACCAATTTGGATTTCCAGTCTCTCCAAAAGAATGTGGTGATCGATGGTATCAAAGGCAGCACTAAGGTCTAGTAGCACGAGGACAGATGCAGAGCCTCGGTCTGATGCCATTAAAAGGTAATTTACCACCTTCACACGTGCAGTCTCAGTGCTATGATGGGGTCTAAAACCAGACTGAAGCATTTCGTATACATTGTTTGTCTTCAGGAAGGCAGTGAGTTGCTGCGCAACAGCTTTTTCAAAAATTTTTGAGAGGAATGGAAGATTCGATATAGGCCGATAGTTTTTTATATTTTCTGGGTCAAGGTTTGGCTTTTTCAAGAGAGGCTTTATTACTGCCACTTTTAGTGAGTTTGGTACACATCCGGTGGATAGAGAGCCATTTATTATGTTCAACATAGAAGGGCCAAGCACATGAAGCAGCTCTCTCAGTAGTTTAGTTGGAATAGGATCCAGTATGCAGCTTGAAGGTTTAGAGGCCATGATTATTTTCATCATTGTGTCAAGAGACATAATACTAAAACACTTAAGTGTCTCTCTTGATCCTAGGTCCTGGCAGAGTTGTGCAGACTCAGGACAGCTAACCTTTGGAGGAATACGCAGATTTAAAGAGGAGTCTGTAATTTGCTTTCTAATGATCATGATCTTTTCCTCAAAGAAGTTCATGAATTTATCACTGCTGAAGTGAAAGCCATCCTCACTTGGGGAATGCTGCTTTTTAGTTAGCTTTGCAACAGTATCAAAAATACATTTTGGATTGTTCTTATTTTCCGCAATTAAGTTGGAAAAGTAGGATGATCGAGCAGCAGTGAGGGCTCTTCGATACTGCACGGTACTGTCTTTCCAAGCTAGTCGGAAGACTTCCAGTTTGGTCTGGCGCCATTTCCGTTCCAATTTTCTGGAAGCTGGGTTCAGAGCTCGGGTATTTTCTGTATACCAGGGAGCTAGTTTCTTATGACAAATGTTTTTAGTTTTTAGGGGTGCAACTGCATCTAGGGTATTGCGCAAGGTTAAATTGAGTTCCTCAGTTAAGTGGTTAACGGATTTTTGTCCTCTGACGTCCTTGGGTAGGCAGAAGGAGTCTGGAAGGGCATCAAGGAATCTTTGTGTTGTCTGAGAATTTATAGCACGACTTTGATGCTCCTTGGTTGGGGTCTGAGCAGATTATTTGTTGCGATTGCAAACATAATAAAATGGTGGTCCGATAGTCCAGGATTATGAGGAAAAACATTAAGATCTACAACATTTATTCCATGGGACAAAACTAGGTCCAGAGTATGACTGTGGCAGTGAGTAGGTCCAGAGACATGTTGGACAAAACCCACTGAGTCAATGATGGCTCCAAAAGCCTTTTGGAGTGGGCCTGTGGACTTTTCCATATGAATATTAAAATCACCAAAAATTTGAATATTATCTGCTATGACTACAAGGTCCGATAGGAATTCAGGGAACTCAGTGAGGAACGCTGTATATGGCCCAGGAGGCCTGTAAACAGTAGCTATAAAAAGTGATTGAGTAGGCTGCATAGATTTCATGACTAGAAGCTCAAAAGACAAAAACATATTTTTTTTTTTTGTAAATTGAAATTTGCTATCGTAAATGTTAACAACACCTCCGCCTTTGCGGGATGCACGGGGGATATGGTCACTAGTGTAACCAGGAGGTGAGGCCTCATTTAACACAGTAAATTCATCAGGCTTAAGCCATGTTTCAGTCAGGCCAATCACATCAAGATTATGATCAGTGATTAGTTCATTGACTATAACTGCCTTTGAAGTGAGGGATCTAACATTAAGTAGCCCTATTTTGAGATGTGAGGTATCACGATCTCTTTCAATAATGGCAGGAATGGAGGAGGTCTTTATCCTAGTGAGATTGCTAAGGCGAACACCGCCATGTTTAGTTTTGCCCAACCTAGATCGAGGCACAGACACAGTCTCAATGGGGATAGCTGAGCTGACTACACTGACTATGCTAGTGGCAGACACCACTAAGCTGGCAGGTTGGCTAACAGCCTGCTGCCTGGCCTGCACCCTATTTCATTGTGGAGCTAGAGGAGTTAGAGCCCTGTCTATGTTGGTAGATAAGATGAGAGCACCCCTCCAGCTAGGATCGAGTCCATCACTCCTCAGCAGGTCAGGCTTGGTCCTGTTTGTGGGTGAGTCCCAGAAAGAGGGCCAATTATCTACAAATTCTATCTTTTGGAAGGGGCAGAAAACAGTTTTCAACCAGCGATTGAGTTGTGAGACTCTACTGTAGAGCTCATCACTCCCCCTAACTGGGAGGGGGCCAGAGCGCTTGGTGACCTCTGACTGTTTCATCCTAACATCGTTGGTGCCGACATGGATAACAATATCTCTATACACTCGCCAGTTTTAGCTTTAGCCAGCACCATCTTCAGATTAGCCTTAACGTCGGTAGCCCTGCCCCCTGGTAAACAGTGTATGATCGCTGGGGGATTCGTTTTAAGTCTAATACTGCGGGTAATGGAGTCGCCAATGACTAGGGTTTTCAATTTGTCAGAGTTAATGGTGGGAAGCTTCGGCGTCTCAGACTCCGTAACGGGAGGAGTAGAGACAAGAGAAGACTCGGCCTCAGACTCCGACTCGCTACTTAATGGGGAAAACCGGTTGAAAGTTTCTGTTGGCTGAATGAGCGACACCGGTTGAGCATTCCTACAGCATTTCCCTCCAGAAGCCACGAGAAAGTTAGCCGGATGCGGGGACTGTGCGGGGGGATTTATACTAACGTTACTATCTGTACTTACTGGTGGCACAGACCCTGTTTCATCCTTTCCTACACTGAAATTACCCTTGCCTAACGATTGCGTCTGAAGCTGGGCTTGCAGCAAAGCTATCCTCGCCACAAGGCAATCGTTCTCCTGTATATTATGAGTACAGCGACTGCAATTAGAAGGCATCATGTTAATGTTACTACTTAGCTTCGGCTGTTGAAGGTGCTGACGAACCATGTCCAGATAAAGTGTCCGGAGTGAAAAAGTTGAATGAGGGAAAAAGTTGTGAGGGAAAAACTAAAAATATAAACGGTAATTAAAAAGTAAAAAGTAAAAAACGTAAAGTTGTCAGCTAGCAAAGTAAGGTTGGCAACAAAACGCACAGCAACACGTCTGCAAGTTCAAGAGGAAGTGACGTGAATCCTACTGAGTCACACATCCGTTACATATACATCTACATGATGTATTGTTACACCATGTAGGAGCAGTATAGACCTAGTCTGTTCATTATATACATCTACATGATGTATTGTTACACCATGTAGGAGCAGTATAGACCTAGTCTGTTCATTATATACATCTACACGATGTATTGTTACACCATGTAGGAGCAGTATAGACCTAGTCTGTTCATTATATACATCTACACGATGTATTGTTACACCATGTAGGAGCAGTATAGACCTAGTCTGTTCATTATATACATCTACATGATGTATTGTTACACCATGTAGGAGCAGTATGGACCTAGTCTGTTCATTATATACATCTACATGATGTATTGTTACACCATGTAGGAGCAGTATAGACCTAGTCTGTTCATTATATACATCTACATGATGTATTGTTACACCATGTAGGAGCAGTATAGACCTAGTCTGTTCATTATATACATCTACATGATGTATTGTTACACCATGTAGGAGCAGTATAGACCTAGTCTGTTCATTATAGTAGCTAGCTGCTAATTAGTAGCTAGCTGCTAATTTAGATGTAATATAACTTAATGAAACTGCCTTTAATATGCTGTGGTAAACATTTTTTATTCACATTAATCAATCAACACATTCCTGTCTTTGTATGTCTCAATATAATAGTATTATTTAATTAAATCCATTTAAAATAAGCTTTGTCTGAAAATAAAATATGATCCTCAACTGCGTTTCCCCTCCAGTCAGCAGACAACGACGTGCGTCTTTCAGGCGTCGCTGCCAGCGTGACGTATAATCTAGTGGACGGTTCTTCATAAACAGCTCGTCAACCACCTCGGTAGCTTGCTAGCCAACATAGCCGAAAGATTCAAGCTATTTATACGCTTTCAGTGTATATTAGCTACTGTGTTTTCGACACACTTAGGTCGTATCCACTTGTTAATCTATTTAATATTACGTAATGTTGTATTAGTCAGCTATAGTAGCTGGCTGGTTAAATTAGCACTAGCCTAGTCGCTAATGATAGCTAGCTAGCTAACATCTCCGAACATGAGCTCCCTAAACTTCTCCCCTCTTGTTAAAGAAGAGGACGTCTGGACGGAGAAAGAAGCTCTTGTGAAAGAGGAGAAGGAAGAAGAGGATGTCACAGTAAAACAAGAAGTAGAGTATGAGGTTGTTACAGTGAAAGAAGAAGAGAAAGACGTTTCAGTGAAAGAAGAGGAAGACGCGTTCAGAGTGAAAGAGGAGGAGGAGGATGTTGTTTTTGGTGTGGAAGAAGAGGAGGAGGGAGATCTGTTTAACACCAGTAAGTATCGTCTCTGCAGTCGTTGAACCAATATGCAGTAAAGGGGTTCTACACTTTAATGTTGTTCTGTAGGAATGGCTGAAGCTACACTGTAACGTGTAGAACATCAAGAGTGGACCATCAACAAAACGTTAACAATTCATCAAATGCATCCAATGACAATGCCTGAAATACTGTAGTCCTCAATATCTCCTATTAGCTTAGCCCAATATGTAGTCTTAAAGGGGCAATCAGCAGTTGTTACATCCATTTTGGGACGTATACATTAATGATATGTACCCATCTGTTTCTTTAAGAATTCACTTATAAATGCCTCATGAGCTTAGTTCAACTGTCGTACCCCATCAGAACCCAAAATATAAGCTTATATTATCTCCAATGTTTGTCAGTAAATATAAACAAACACTGTATATCCTCTAAACATGGTTAAAACTAGAATGTTGATATCATGGATCGTTGCATTTCTCCAGCCCCATCCCTCAGCTTTTTACCGAAACGGGCAGGGAGTACGCTTTGTTATTGTTTCTACTGCTGATTGCTGCCCCCGTTACTCCTCAAGGTCCAAGGACTGTATGTTATTTTCAGAGGTAGACTGGCTCTGGCAGCTAAAATAGTCAAATATTCCATCTAAATGTGAATCCATTCTCAATTGCGATACATTTCTAGAAACATAAATCGCTGTACTTTCATATCAATTCAGAATAATTTCACACAATACTTTCATATCACATCAAAATAAGTAACCAGTTGCAATACCCCAAACGGTAAACCAAATTCGTTTCTCGTAATTTCACCTTTCTTTAGGCTTCTTTTTCTTCTTTGGACTTTATATGGCGGTTGGAAACCAACTTTAAGGTGCATTACCACCATCAACTGGACTTGAGTGTGGACCTCAGTTCCTCTTTCAATCACCCACGTGGGTTTATACCAAGAGTCATGAAGAGGGCACAACAAAACCTTTATCCCCTCAGGAGACTGAAAAGATTTGGCATGGGTCCCCAGATCCTCAAAAGGTAATACAGCTGCACCATCGAGAGAATCCTGACCCGTTGCATCACCACCTGGTATGGCAACTGCTCGCCATCTGACCCTAATGCGCTACAGAGGGTAGTGCGAACGGCCCAGTACATCACTGTGGCCAAGCTTCCTGCCATCCAGGAACTATATAATAGGCAGTGTCAGAGGAAAGCCCACAAAATTGGCAGAGACTCAGCTTCTACCTCCAAGCCATAAGACTGCTGAACAATTCGTAAAATCACCACCGGACAATTTACATTGACCCCCCCCAACCCCTCCCTTTTGTGCACTGCTGCTACTCGCTGGTTGTTTGTTACCTATGCATAGTCACTACACTCCCCTACCTTCATGTACAGATTACCTCAACTAGCCTGTAACCCCGCACACTGACTCAGTACCGGTGCCCCCTGTATATAGCCTCCACACTGACTCAGTACCGGTGCCCCCTGTGTATAGCCTCCACACTGACTCAGTACCGGTGCCCCCTGTATATAGCCTCCACACTGACTCGGTACCGGTGCCCCCTGTATATAGCCTCCACACTGACTCGGTACCGGTGCCCCCTGTATATAACCTCCACACTGACTCTGTACCAGTGCCCCCTGTATATAGCCTCCACACTGACTCGGTACCAGTGCCCCCTGTATATAGCCTCCACACTGACTCGGTACCGGTGCCCCCTGTATATAGCCTCCATACTGACTCGATACCGGTGCCCCCTGTATATAGCCTCCACACTGACTCAGTACCGGTGCCCCCTGTATATAGCCTCCACACTGACTCGGTACCGGTGCCCCCTGTATATAGCCTCCACACTGACTCAGTACCGGTGAACCCCTGTATATAGCCTCCACACTGACTCGGTACCGGTGCCGCCTGTATATAGCCTCCACACTGACTCAGTACCGGTGCCCCCTGTATATAGCCTCCACACTGACTCAGTACCGGTGCCCCCTGTATATAGCCTCCACACTGACTCAGTACCGGTGCCCCCTGTATATAGCCTCCACACTGACTCAGTACCGGTGCCCCCTGTATATTGCCTCGTTATTATTATTCTCATTGTGTTACTTTTTATTATTACTTTTTATTTTAGTCTACTTGGTAAATGTTTTCTTCTTCTTGAACTGCACTGTTGGTTAAGGGCTTGTAAGTAAAGCATTTCACAGTAAAGTCTAAGTTCGTGTCTTGACGGATTTGTAAAAAAAAACGGTTTGTCATAAAACACTATATATATTTTTTTTTAAATGTCGCTGACACCCCTCCCCAGAGGTGTCTCATTACTGGGATTCATTGCTGATTCCTACCTGTAGCTCACTATGAGGTGTCTAGTGATACAGGTTAAGGGCCCTGTTGGAGATTGGTGGTTGGTAGCGGAGTTGAGGGAACAAGCAGGGTTGGACAGGGCCATGTTATTATCCCACACACAGTCTCTGTGGTTCATATGAACCCCATTCCTGGGAATTAGATTTGATTACAAATTGCCCCTGTCTGTTACCACAGAAGGGTTCCGTCTGTCCCATTCCCAGCAATGTTACGAGGCGCTTTGTCACCAGTACCTATGACTGGTTGATAGGGGAAACCTCCATGCTTATTATAGAAAAAATAATTAGGGGAAAACTATTTAGTAAACTGAAATAAAATAACAAACCTGTTTGAAAAATTACAACTATTCCAAAACTATCTTTGACTCAAACTAAAATAGCCTAAAATAATAACCAGCATGAATTATGTTCAGTTTGAATAATTTATATCTTAACTTTGGGCAAAAATATAATATTTTTTATGTGGTTTTAAAGCTTCTGAACCTGGTGGCTGGTAAATGCTGCCATGGGATGGCAATGTTTCAAATAGACCTAGCTTGTGTATCACTATCACTTGCAATCACCAGAAATACTTTAAGAAATGAGGATATCGGAAACTCCTTTCGATTTGTATTAACAGCTTAAAGAAAATAACATTGGCATGAATTAACCTCTGTGAACAAGAAGCACAACATTACAAATATTTTCAGAGATGTGAGATAATTAACTTGTTCTCTGTAATATCGTATAGCTTTGCAATCGTGACATTACATACTTTCAAGGAAAATAGGCATGTTTCTCGACTCATACCCTGACTTTAAAAAGGGATTTCGTGAGAATTAGCTTAGGAACTGCGTGTCACAGCATGACAATGTGAACGCGATTGGTCGACAGTCTCTTGGACGGGCGTTATATACGCTTTGACATTTTCTGGAATAGTTTTTATTTGAAAACGTTTTTGTTAACTTGCCTGCCTATTGAATTTGGAATGCACTGTACTGTTCATCTCTGAAACTCACTTAGATAATTCCTTTGATACAGCAGTAGCAATACAGGGATATAACATCTACAGAAAAGACAGGAATGCTTATGGGGGAGGTGGTGCTGTATACAGGGCATTCTGGGGGAGGTGTTGCTGTATACAGGGCATTCTGGGGGAGGTGGTGCTGTATACAGGGCATTCTGGGGGAGGTGTTGCTGTATACAGGGCATTCTGGGGGAGGTGGTGCTGTATACAGGGCATTCTGGGGGAGGTGGTGCTGTATACAGGGCATTCTGGGGGAGGTGGTGCTGTATACAGGGCATTCTGGGGGAGGTGGTGCTGTATACAGGGCATTCTGGGGGAGGTGTTGCTGTATACAGGGCATTCTGGGGGAGGTGGTGCTGTATACAGGGCATTCTGGGGGAGGTGGTGCTGTATACAGGGCATTCTGGGGGAGGTGGTGCTGTATACAGGGCATTCTGGGGGAGGTGTTGCTGTATACAGGGCATTCTGGGGGAGGTGGTGCTGTATACAGGGCATTCTGGGGGAGGTGGTGCTGTATACAGGGCATTCTGGGGGAGGTGGTGCTGTATACAGGGCATTCTGGGGGAGGTGGTGCTGTATACAGGGCATTCTGGGGGAGGTGGTGCTGTATACAGGGCATTCTGGGGGAGGTGGTGCTGTATACAGGGCATTCTGGGGGAGGTGGTGCTGTATACAGGGCATTCTGGGGGAGGTGGTGCTGTATACAGGGCATTCTGGGGGAGGTGGTGCTGTATACAGGGCATTCTGGGGGAGGTGTTGCTGTATACAGTGTATACAGGGCATTCTGGGGGAGGTGGTGCTGTATACAGGGCATTCTGGGGGAGGTGTTGCTGTATACTGGGCATTCTGGGGGAGGTGTTGCTGTATACAGGGCATTCTGGGGGAGGTGTTGCTGTATACAGGGCATTCTGGGGGAGGTGTTGCTGTATACAGGGCATTCTGGGGGAGGTGTTGCTGTATACAGGGCATTCTGGGGGAGGTGTTGCTGTATACAGGGCATTCTGGGGGAGGTGTTGCTGTATACAGGGCATTCTGAAAGTATTCAGACCCCTTGACTCTTTCCATGTTTTGTTACTTTAAAGCCTTATTCTAAAATTTATTAAAAAATTGTTTTTCCTCTTTCATTTAGCTAATTTATTTGGCACACCTGCATTTGGGGAGTTTTTCCCATCCTTCTCTGCAGATCCTCTCAAGCTCTGTCAGGTTGGATGGGGAACATCACTGCACAGCTATTTTCACGTCTCTCCAGAGATGTTAGATCGGGCTCAAGTCCGGGCTCTGGCTATGTCACTCAAGAACATTTAGAGACTTCTACAGAAGCCACTCCTGCGTTGTCTTGGCTGTGTGCTTAAGGTCGTTGTCCTATTGGATGGCGAACCTTTGCCCCAGTCTGAGGTCCTGAGCGCTCTGGAGCAGGTCTTTCATCAAGGATCTCTCTGCACTTTGCTCTGTTAATATTTCCCTCCATCCTGACTAGTCTCCCAGTCCCTGCTGCTGAAAAACATCCCACAGCATGATGCTGCCACCACTATGCTTCACCGTAGGGATGGTGCCAGGTTTCCTCCAGACGTGACTCTTGGCATTCAGGCCAAAGAGTTCCATCTTGGTTTCATCAGACCAGAGAATCTTGTTTCTCATGGTCTGAGAGTCGTTAAGGTGCCTTTTGTCAAACTCCAAGTGGTCTGTCATGTGCCTTTTACTGAGGAGTGGTTTCCATCTGGCCACTCTCCCAGAAATGTCTGATTGGTGGAGTGCTGCAGAGATGGTTGTCCTTCTGGAAGGTTCTCACATCTCCACAGAGGAACTTTGCAGCTCTGTCAGTGACCATCAGGTTTTTGGTCACCTCCCTGACCAAGGCCCTTATCCCCCAACCGCTCAGTTTGGCCGGGTGACGAGCTCTAGGAAGAGTATTCCATTTATGAATGATGGAGGCCACTGTGTTCTTGGGAACCTTTCCCCAGATCTATGCCTCGACACACTCCTGTCTTGGAGCTCTACGGACAATTCCTTCGACCTCATTGCTTGTTTTTTTCTCTGACATGCTCTGTCAACTTTGGGACCTATAGACAGGTGTGTGCCTTCCAAATCATATCCAATCAATTGAATTTACCACAGGTGGACTCTGAACAAGTTGTAGATACATCTCAAGGATGATTAATGGAAACAAGATGCACCTGAAAGCAATTTCGAGTCTCATAGCAAAGGGTCTGAATACTTACGTAAATAAGGTATTTCTGTTTATTATCTGTTATCATTATGGGCTATTGATGTCGCCCCTCTGAAACAAGATAGCCTAATCATCAGAAAAAAACTAAGTATATATATTTTTTTACCTGTTTTCACATTTGTGTTAATTATTGAGGATTCTATTGTGTGTAGATTATTGAGGATTCTATTGTGTGTAGATTAATGAGGATTCTATTGTGTGTAGATTATTGAGGATTCTATTGTGTGTAGGTTAATGAGGATTCTATTGTGTGTAGATTAATGAGGATTCTATTGTGTGTAGATGAATGAGGATTCTATTGTGTGTAGATGAATGAGGATTCTATTGTGTGTAGATGAATGAGGATTCTATTGTGTGTAGATGAATGAGGATTCTATTGTGTGTAGATTAATGGTTGGTTTCTCAACTGACTGCCTCACCTGGTTCACCAACTACTTCTCTGATAGAGTTCAGTGTGTCAAATCGGAGGGCCTGTTGTCCGGACCTTTGGCAGTCTCTATGAGGGTGCCACAGGGTTCAATTCTCGGGCTATTCCGTATACATCTGACCCTTCTTTGGACACTGTGTTAACAAACCTCCAAACGAGCTTCAATGCCATATAACACTCCTTCCGTGGCCTCCAACTGCTCTTAAACGCAAGTAAAACTACCTTAGACTGCATCCAGTAAATCACAGTGCCATCCGTTTTGTCACCAAAGCCCCATATACCACCCACCACTGAGACCTGTATGCTCTAGTCGGCTGGCCCTCGCTACATATTCGTCGCCAAACCCACTGGCTCCAGGTCATCTATAAGTCTTTGCTAGGCCGCCTTCACTCAGCTCACTGGTCACCATAGCAGCACACACCCATAGCACGCGCTCCAGGAGGTATATCTCACTGGTCATCCCCAAAGCCAACACCTACTTTGGCCGCCCTTCCTTACAGTTCTCTGCTGCCAATAACTGGAACGAATTGCAAGAACCGCTGAAGTAGGAGACATTTCTCCCTCACTAACTTTAAGCATCAGCTATCTGAGCAGCTTACCGATCGCTGCAGCTATACACAGCCCATCTGTAAATAGCCCATCCAACTGCCTACCTCATCCCCATATTTTTATTTTCTTTTTTTGCTCTTTTGCACACCAGTAATTCTACTTACACATCATCATCTGCACATCTATCACTCCAGTGTTAATGTGCTATATTGTAATTACTTCCCTACTATGGCCTATTTATTGCCTTACCTCCTTACTCCATTTGCACACACTGTATATAGACTTTCTATTGTGTTATTGACTGTACGTTTGTTTATTCCATGTGTAACTCTGTTGTTTTTGTCTCACTGCTTTGCTTTATCTTGGCAGGTCGCAGTTGTAAATGAGAACTTGTTCTCGACTGGCCTACCTGGTTAAATAAAGGTGAAATAAATAAAAAATAATAATGATAATCGTAACTTTATTGACAACACCCAAATTGATACTGTCATTAACGCGGTTCTTCAATAAATACACATAATTCTTAATACTGTAGCTGTTTAGTTAGTCACATGTTCAACTATCATCAGCTGATCCAGGAAATCATTTTCTGAATGACAGTCACATGACAAACATCACGACATGCAACAACAACCAAAGTGCTTCTTCATTCATTACTCTGGTAAAGACAGTTATGCCATGCTCCACGTTGGATCCAACATCCCTAACAAATTGATGTTTATAATGTTATTGTCTGCTTGATTTACAGGTAGGGTCTTGTTAGTCTGTTTGCACACAGAGATACTTAGCTCATAATGTGTAGAGAACTGTTCCTTGATGGATAGGCTATTGTACAACACACACAGAGGTATTTTCGTTTATTTGTTGTTAGGTGAAGTTATGGGGCAATTTGGCAAACAGAGTACAAACCCTCATTGTCAGGCTGATGGAAAAGACAAAGAGCATTTTACTGGTTGAAGGGTTTTTTAAGTACAAAGCGGTTGATTTGCGATGATGACACAAACATTATATTAAGCAGGACATTCAAGCGAGCCTTACATTTATAATCCAAAGTAGTGTGAAATGCACTCATAATCAACCTGGACATGGAGGTTACTCCCCTGAGTTTTCCCCCATTCACATTCAGAATACATTGTGAAAAACTAAAAGCTTTGCTCACCATTTTTGCTCCAGGCAGATATACTACATCCATAACTTGTGGTTTCCTCATTAGCAGATATACTACATCCATAACTAGTGGTTTCCTCATTAGCAGATATACTACATCCATAACTTGTGGTTTCCTCATTAGCAGATATACTACATCCATTACTATCGGTTTCCTCATTAGCAGGGAGGTGTTTCTGCAATCAAATTGTGTGCTCATCGCCCTTGTGCCGCAATTTTATTAAACACAGAAAGGGGCCTATATTGGAGACCAAAAGTCGTCTGGCACACTGCTTAGAGTTTCAACAACACGAATAACTTATTTCTAGTCTACAATTGTTCCAAGAAGGCGTAGCAGTCGGACGTGTGTTTGTCTTGTCTTGTCCCGCGTAAATAGTCCTCGTATTTTTTGTATACATTTCGTATATATTTTAATTTCACTTTCCATCTTGGAACTGAATATACATTCCCGCAACCCGCCTCACCCAATGTGGTACGGATCTGCTATTTTTTATACTTTAGAACCGTAAACCCAATCAGAAGCTAGCCAGATAACTAGCTACTAGCTAGTAGTCAGTTAGCCACTGCTGCGGTCTTCGCCCTTAACTCGGACACCAGCCAGCTTCAGCTCGGGCAAATACCTGCCAGTCTGCAGGCGCGATATCAACCCAGAGAATATAGGACTGCTTTTTCTCTACCACATCACCGGATTCCTGACGCAAGCTCTGGACAATTACACCGGATCATCGTCGCTAGCTAGCTGCAACCAGGTGGCTACTACTGGCTAATACCTCTGTCCCGAAACAAGCACCAGTTAGCCTTGAGCTAGCCTCGAGCTAGGCCCATCTGCCGGCTAGCCGAAGAGGCCTACCAGCGAATTCTTGGGCTACAATACCTCTTTTGCCAATTGGACTGGACCCTTTATTGCCGACACGGAGCCCCGCCGATCCATCACGACTGGTCTGCCGACGTAATTGTCCGAGGTGGTTTCAACAGGCTTTTCCATTGCGACGTTTCTGAATACCCATCTGCTAATTATTAGCTGTCTTATCGGCTGCTATCTAAATAAATATACCGGACAATTTTTTTTTCTTTTTCCTGGGTCACTATATCTATTTTGCCAATTGGATCGATCCCCTCTACCACACGGAACCCCACTAATCTACCGACGGAAACGAACGAGGTGACATAAAAATAAAAAATAAATAAAATAAAAACAGACCTCCATCCTATGTTATCTTGCTACCGATAGCCAGCTACCCGGCCAGCTGTCTGGATCGCCGTGCCCCCAACCAACCTCTACTCACTGGACCCTTATTGATCACTCGATTAAGCATGCCTCTCCTTAATGTAAATATGTCTTGTCCATTGCTGTTCTGGTTAGTGTTTATTGGCTTATTTCACTGTAGAGCCTCTAGCCCTGCTCACTATATATCCAACCTCTCAGTTCCACCACCCACATATGCGATGACATCACCTGGTTTCAATGATGTTTCTAGAGACTATATCTCTCTCATCATCACCCATTACCTAGGTTTACCTCCACTGTATTCACATCCTACCATACGTTTGTCTGTACATTATTCCTTGAAGCTATTTTATCGCCCCCAGAAACTTCCTTTTACTCTCTGTTCTAGACGTTCTAGAAGACCAATTCTCATAGCTTTTAGCCGTACCCTTATCCTACTCCTCCTCTGTTCCTCTGGTGATGTAGAGGTGACTCCAGGCCCTGCAGTACCTAGCTCCACTCCTATTCCCCAGGCGCTCTCTTTTGATGACTTCTGTAACCGTAATAGCCTTGGTTTCATGCATGTTAACATTAGAAGCCTCCTCCCTAAGTTTGTTTTATTCACTGCTTTAGCACACTCTGCCAACCCAGATGTTTTAGCCGTGTCTGAATCCTGGCTTAGGAAGACCACCAAAAATTCTGACATTTTCATCCCTAACTACAAGATTTTCAGACAAGATAGAACGGCCAAAGGGGGCGGTGTTGCAATCTACTGCAAGGATTGCCTGCAGAGTTCTGTTTTACTATCCAGGTCTGTTCCGAAACAATTTGAACTCCTACTTTTAAAAATCCACCTCTCTAAAAACAAGTCTCTCACTGTTGCCGCCTGCTATAGACCACCCTCTGCCCCCAGCTGTGCTCTGGACATCATATGTGAACTGATTGCCCCCCATCTATCTTCAGAGCTCGTGCTGCTAGGCGACCTAAATTGGAACATGCTTAACACCCCAGCCATCCTACAATCTAAGCTTGATGCCCTCAATCTCACACAAATTATCAATGAACCTACCAGGTACCACCCCAATTCCGTAAACACGGGTACCCTCATAGATATCATCCTAACCAACTTGCCCTCTAAATACACCTCTGCTGTTTTCAACCAAGATCTCAGCGATCACTGCCTCATTGCCTGCATCCGTAATGGGGCAGCGGTCAAACGACCTCCACTCATCACTGTCAAACGCTCCCTGAAACACTTCAGCGAGCAGGCCTTTCTAATCGACCTGGCCGAGGTATCCTGGAAGGATATTGATCTCATCCCGTCAGTAGAGGATGCCTGGATATTTTTTTTAAATGCCTTCCTCACCATCTTGAATAAGCATGCCCCATTCAAGAAATTTAGAACCAGGAACAGATATAGCCCTTGGTTCTCTCCTGACCTGACTGCCCTTAACCAACAGAAAAACCTCCTATGGCGTTCTGCATTAGCATCGAACAGCCCCCGTGATATGCAACTTTTCAGGGAAGCTAGAAACCAGTATACACAGGCAGTTAGAAAAGCCAAGGCTAGCTTTTTCAAGCAGAAATTTGCTTCCTGCAACACAAACTCAAAAAAGTTCTGGGACACTGTAAAGTCCATGGAGAATAAGAACACCTCCCAGCTTCCAACTGCACTGAAGATAGGAAATACTGTCACCACCGACAAATCCATTATAATTGAGAATTTCAATAAGCATTTTTCTACGGCTGGCCATGCTTTCCACCTGGCTACCCCTACCCCGGTCAACAGCACTGCCCTCCCCTCTGCTACTCGCCCAAGCCTTCCCCATTTCTCTTTCTCCCAAATACAGTCAGCTGATGTTCTAAAAGAGCTGCAAAATCTGGACCCTTACAAATCAGCCGGGCTAGATAATCTGGACCCTTTCTTTCTAAAACTATCTGCTGAAATTGTTGCCACCCCTATTACCAGCCTTTTCAACCTCTCTTTCGTGTCGTCTGAGATTCCCAAAGATTGGAAAGCAGCTGCGGTTATCCCCCTCTTCAAAGGGGGAGACACTCTAGACCCAAACTGCTACAGACCTATATCTATCCTACCCTGCCTTTCTAAGGTCTTCGAAAGCCAAGTCAACAAACAGATTACCGACCATCTCGAATCCCACCATACCTTCTCCGCTATGCAATCTGGTTTCAGAGCTGGTCATGGGTGCACCTCAGCCACGCTCAAGGTCATAAACGATATCTTAACCGCTATCGATAGGAAACAGTACTGTGCAGCCATATTCATTGACCTGGCCAAGGCTTTTGACTCTGTCAATCACCACATCCTCATCGGCAGACTCGACAGCCTTGGTTTCTCTAATGATTGCCTCGCCTGGTTCACCAACTACTTCTCTGATCGAGTTCAGTGTGTCAAATCGGAGGGTCTGTTGTCCGGACCTCTGGCAGTCTCTATGGGGGTGCCACAGGGTTCAATTCTTGGACCGACTCTCTTCTCTGTATACATCAATGATGTCGCTCTTGCTGCTGGTGAGTCTCTGATCCACCTCTACGCAGACGACACTATTCTGTATACTTCTGGCCCTTCTCTTGACACTGTGTTAACAACCCTCCAGGCGAGCTTCAATGCCATACAACTCTCCTTCCGTGGCCTCCAATTGCTCTTAAATACAAGTAAAACTAAATGCATGCTGTTCAACCGATCGTTGCCTGCACCTGCCCGCCTGTCCAGCATCACTACTCTGGACGGCTCTGACTTAGAATATGTGGACAACTACAAATACCTAGGTGTCTGGTTAGACTGTAAACTCTCCTTCCAGACTCACATCAAGCATCTCCAATCCAAAGTTAAATCTAGAATCGGCTTCCTATTCCGCAACAAAGCATCCTTCACTCATGCTGCCAAACATACCCTTGTAAAACTGACCATCCTACCAATCCTCGACTTCGGTGATGTCATTTACAAAATAGCCTCCAAAACCCTACTCAATAAATTGGATGCAGTCTATCACAGTGCCATCCGTTTTGTCACCAAAGCCCCATATACTACCCACCACTGCGACCTGTACGCTCTCGTTGGCTGGCCCTCGCTTCACACTCGTCGCCAAACCCACTGGCTCCAGGTCATCTACAAGACCCTGCTAGGTAAAGTCCCCCCTTATCTCAGCTCGCTGGTCACCATAGCAACGCCCACCCGTAGCACGCGCTCCAGCAGGTATATCTCTCTGGTCACCCCCAAAACCAATTCTTCCTTTGGCCGCCTCTCCTTCCAGTTCTCTGCTGCCAATGACTGGAACGAACTACAAAAATCTCTGAAACTGGAAACACTTATCTCCCTCACTAGCTTTAAGCACCAGCTGTCAGAGCAGCTCATAGATTACTGCACCTGTACATAGCCCATCTATAATTTAGCCCAAACAACTACCTCTTTACCTACTGTATTTATTTATTTTGCTCCTTTGCACCCCATTATTTCTATCTCTACTTTGCACCTTCTTCCACTGCAAACCAACCATTCCAGTGTTATTTTTTTTACTTGCTATATTGTATTTACTTCGCCACCATGGCCTTTTTATATATTTTTTATTTATTTATATATATATTTTGTTTGCCTTCACCTCCCTCATCTCACCTCACTTGCTCATATTGTATATAGACTTATTTTCACTGTATTATTGACTGTATGTTTGTTTTACTCCATGTGTAACTATGTGTTGTTGTATGTGTCGAACTGCTTTGCTTTATCTTGGCCAGGTCGCAATTGTAAATGAGAACGTGTTCTCAATTTGCCTACCTGGTTAAATAAAGGTGAAATAAAATAAAATAAATAAAAAATCATCGATGTTACTACTAAAATATGACTATTCTTGCTCATTTTGAGACAATTGTCAAATAATTGTAACATTCATTACAGACGTCAATTGTTGTACAACATCATGGCTACGCTGTTGGCATCACCTTTTACAGTGGATTTCCACTGTTGTGGACCTTTAATCATCTGACTTTGTTGTTCACACAGTAGAGATACGGGACTATAGTGGATCCTCTGGGGAGCCTCAACAACCTCATGATGCTGACGAGGCAGAGAAGAGTCTCTCCAGATCAGAACGCCTCAATAAACACCTGCAGAGATCCACAGGGAAGAGAACTCACTGCTGCTCCGACTGTGGGAAGAGATTCACCTCATCAGGCATTAAAATTCATCAAATGATCCACACAGGAGAGAAACCTTATAGCTGTGATCAATGTGGGAAGAGTTTTACTACATCTAGCAATCTGACTATACACCAGAGAACACACACAGGAGAGAAATCTTATAGTTGTGGTCAATGTGGGAAGAGTTTTACTACATCTAGCAATCTGACTATACACCAGAGAACACACACAGGAGAGAAATCTTATAGCTGTGATGAATGTGGGAAGAGTTTTACTACTTCTGGCTATCTCACAGTGCACCAGAGAACACACACAGGAGAGAAACCATATAGCTGTGATCAATGTGGGAAGAGTTTTTCTTCTTCTGGCTATCTAACTATACACCAGAGAACACACACAGGAGAGAAACCTTATAGCTGTGGTCAATGTGGGAAGAGATTCATCTCATCAGTAAATCTTAAAATACATCAAAGACATCACACGAGAGAAACCATATGGCTGTGCACAGTGTGGAAAGAGTTTTTTTTACATCTAGCCATCTGACTGCACATCAGAGAACACACACAGGAGAGAAACCATTTAGCTGTGATCAATGTGGGAAGTGTTTTCTTCGATCGGACCAGCTCACAGTGCACCAGAGAATACACACAGGAGAGAAATCGTTTAACTGTGATGAATGTGGGAAGAGTTTTACTACATCTGGCTCTCTGACTTTACACCAGAGAATACACACAGGAGAGAAACCTTATAGCTGTGGTCAATGTGGGAAGAGTTTTGTTCGATCTGGAGATCTGACAGTGCACCAGAGAATACACACAGGAGAGAAACAGTTTAGCTGTGATCAATGTGGCAAGAGTTTTGTTCAATCTGGCCATCTGACAGCGCACCAGAGAACACACACAGGAGAGAAATCTCTTAGCTGTGACCAGAGATAATCTGATAAAAGATCTCTGATCAAATATCAGAAAATACATGAAGCAGTTCTTTCATGATATCAATGAATTAATGTCACAATGTAGAATGTTTTAACATTGTAGTAGGAGTATTTTAATGTCTCAATGTGGAATGTTTTAATATATAGTATATTAATATACTCTGCAGTAAGTCAGTCAGAATGTCACAAAGTGGAACCCTAAACGTTTGCCCCCTTATCAATTGGTTTCAACATGATATGGATATTAGGCTCATTGGGGGAAATGCCGGCTCTGAATTGAAAGAGTACTATTTATGTGATTTAACACAAAGTGACTAACAAAAAAAGAGTTGTCCTCTAACCAGTGATGTACACATTATTCCCAGAATCAACTGATTTCAACATAATATCGATGAGTTATGACAAATAAGTGTTGTGTTCCTTTGTTTAGCGACCCCTAAATTTAAATGCATCTCTCCAAAATGTAGCTGACTGTCTTCTGCAGGTTGTCCTCTAACCAGTGAGCTAAAAGATATCTCCCATTTCCATGTTTTTTTGTTGTTAGTTTCAACAGCACGAACAACCTGATTTCCCCCCTAATCGATATCAGTGATTTATTGCTACTTGTCAAAACAACACTGTTTCTGGTGCTTGTGCAGTTTATAAGGAGCTTGTTTAAAAAAATACAAGTAATATGATTATTGTGGCAGATGTTTGTGTAAATAGCACATGTTAGGTTTTCAATTTATCCCAAACTGTTTCTGCATATTGGTTATTGATTTGGACATGTTAAAACTGTGTTTTGACATTGGGGCTATCCCACCTAGCAAAATGTAATTGAAAAGCCGTTGAAAATAATACTATGCAATCAAATATTTCAAATTTACATTTCATGTAACATTTAGTAATGAAAATTATTCATGCAACCAACTGACAATTTTGGGGTACAATTATATTGACATTGTTGCCCTGCTTTTAGAATATCAGGGTTCATTCTCAGATGTGCCAAACCAAATGTACTAGAGCATGACATTGGGGACTGGGCCCCGATCCAACAACATGCCTATCTAGTGAACCCTGAAAAGAGAGAGAAGTTCCGCAGTGAGGTGGAAAGTTACTACGGATATTGCAGGAGTTTCCTCTTGAAATCAGACATGTTTGTGGTGAGAACAACCTGGTTGCTGATTGTCTCAAGGGGGGCAGTCAAAATGTTTTGTGTTTTGCGTTTAGCCAGTGCGTTGCCATGGATCACAGTTTATATTTACTGCACGTTTTTCCGTATTGGAGATAAGTTTTGTTTGGGCTCGTTCCAAGGGGACGAGAGTTCTAGGAAGACGAGAGTTCTAGAGGCTATAGAAAGAAAAATCTTTGTGGGAATAATAAAAAATAAATATTGTTTTTAATTGTTGTTTGGCAGTAGACAGACACCATGTTTATATTGGTGACGGTGAAGCATTGTAGTTGATTATAATGTGAAATGGAAGTTGTTTTCTGTTGTTGGTGAGCAAACTCTTAAGGTGTTAGTTAGTCTTTGGTTTTTCCATTTATGTTTTGAGGTTGGACTTTAGCACGTATAGCTCGTTAGCACGTAGGACGCACTGATTGGTGTCACCTCGTTAGTCAGTATGTGTTACACCTGTGCTGGCTTGTCCATCTCGTTAGTTGTTTTGTTTGCCTCTTCTTGGGCAGATTTAGTGGGTCTCGTGGTTGGTGTCTTTTAGGTCCCAGTTGTTGTTACTAGTCAACTTTAAGTGGACACCCCCATAATGTCTTTCAGAACCCCTCCTAAAACCACACCTGTTTAGTTGTTGTCAGTGACTCTTTGTTAGTTCCCTCTTCTGTTTTTCTTGCTGGGGAACGTAACAACAAACAATGTAGTAAAACAAGTTTATATTTTGGGTTGGATGTTGCAATTCTTAGTATTTTAATCAATGGCATTTCCTTTGAATGTTCAGTAGTCTTTAAGTTGTTGATCTTTTTTATCCTCTTATGTTTGTTGTGGTAAACATTTGTTTATTTTCATTGTTTTTTCCTGTGAAGCCATTGTGTTGCATCCATGTCTGAAATGTGCTGTATAAATAAAGCTTGATTTGATTTGAACATATTGCAAAACAAATTAATCCAATGACTGACCAATCAACAGACTCTTGCTAAACCAATGAATAAATATGTGCAAAAGCAACACATATCTTGGTCCGTCTTAGTATGAAAAACAGTATGAATTCAGTATATCTTCCACTATGTCAAAATAGTGCATGGTATGTACGTTTAGTATCACTTTTCAACCAACTCAGTTCATATGTTGAAAATGAAACATTTTGAAAATCAACAATACGTCAAAGGATTCAACTACTGAAAACTGAAACAAACAAATGGATCAATCCCACATTTCCAGCCTGCTACAGCTCTGCTGGTGGAGTGGTAAACACCACCCCCGGCTCTACCAGGGGCTTGAGGTGGTCTCCCACAGCTCTGATGGTGGAGTGGTAAACACCACCCCCGGCTCTACCAGGGGCTTGAGGTGGTCTCCCACAGCTCTGATGGTGGAGTGGTAAACACCACCCCCGGCTCTAACAGGGGCTTGAGGTGGTCTCCCACAGCTCTGCTTCTGTTATGTTCTGTGGCCTTGCTGTTCCATTTCTTGACTGCCCCTGCAACACAGAAAGAAACACATTTAGTCATATTATATAAAACACTAAAAGTAATGGATGTGGAGCATCTATGGCCTCGGTTACACCTGGCACCTAAATGTGACTTCTGTCATCTGATCACTCCAAGCTGCATTCGGTTCAGATCTACCAGGATGGGCCTTTGACATAGTCTGGATGCAGTCAGGCCACTGAATATAAATAAGCAATGTGAAGAGATGGGGTGAATGAGTGGGGAAAAGTACATTTGACACAAATGACCTTCATATCAAAGAACAAATGTGTTTGCCTGAGGGGTAATTACCTTTCATACATCCAAACGGGGTGAGAATTTACACCATTACAATTTGCACTAATGTAAATAAACATAGATGATGGAACATATTCCCTTTTGCTGACGTGATGAACCGCTAAGGGGACATAAATATTTACCATCTAAACCATGTGTGACCTCTCACCTCTCTGGCTGTAGAAGTGCTCTTCCTAACCAGTCCCTCAACAGCTCTCTGACTGAGCTCCACCCTCACTGGGTCTTCCTGACCTGGTGGTTCTAATGACCTGGTGGTTCTAATGACCTGGTGGTTGGCATAACACAAGCAGAACCCGAGAACAGGATGGCCTCCACCACACAGCCTGATGACACTGCACCAGCCTACCAGTCTGCTCCAGCCCAGGTCAGAATACCAGTCTCCCAGTCTGCTCCAGCACAGGTCAGAATACCAGTCTCCCAGTCTGCTCCAGCCCAGGTCAGAATACCAGACTCCCAGTCTGCTCCAGCACAGGTCAGAATACCAGTCTCCCAGTCTGCTCCAGCACAGTGTGCTCCAGCCCAGGTCAGCCAACCAGCCTCTCAGTCTGCTCCAGCCCAGGTCAGCCAACCAGCCTCTCAGTCTGCTCCAACACAGTGTGCTCCAGCCCAGGTCAGCCAACCAGCCTCTCAGTCTGCTCCAGCCCAGGTCAGCCAACCAGCCTCCCAGTCTGCTCCAGCCCAGGTCAGAATACCAGCCTACCAGTCTGCTCCAGCCCAGGTCAGAATACCAGCCTCCCAGTCTGCTCCAGCCCAGGTCAGAATACCAGCCTACCAGTCTGCTCCAGCCCAGGTCAGAATACCAGCCTCCCAGTCTGCTCCAGCCCAGGTCAGAATACCAGTCTCCCAGTCTGCTCCAGCCCAGGTCAGAATACCAGTCTCCCAGTCTGCTCCAGCCCAGGTCAGAATACCAGTCTCCCAGTCTGCTCCAGCACAGGTCAGAATACCAGTCTCCCAGTCTGCTCCAGCCCAGGTCAGAATACCAGACTCCCAGTCTGCTCCAGCACAGGTCAGAATACCAGTCTCCCAGTCTGCTCCAGCACAGTGTGCTCCAGCCCAGGTCAGCCAACCAGCCTCTCAGTCTGCTCCAGCCCAGGTCAGCCAACCAGCCTCTCAGTCTGCTCCAACACAGTGTGCTCCAGCCCAGGTCAGCCAACCAGCCTCTGTCTGCTCCAGCCCAGGTCAGCCAACCAGCCTCCCAGTCTGCTCCAGCCCAGGTCAGAATACCAGCCTACCAGTCTGCTCCAGCCCAGGTCAGAATACCAGCCTCCCAGTCTGCTCCAGCCCAGGTCAGAATACCAGTCTCCCAGTCTGCTCCAGCCCAGGTCAGAATACCAGTCTCCCAGTCTGCTCCAGCCCAGGTCAGAATACCAGTCTCCCAGTCTGCTCCAGCACAGGTCAGAATACCAGTCTCCCAGTCTGCTCCAGCCCAGGTCAGAATACCAGACTCCCAGTCTGCTCCAGCACAGGTCAGAATACCAGTCTCCCAGTCTGCTCCAGCACAGTGTGCTCCAGCCCAGGTCAGCCAACCAGCCTCTCAGTCTGCTCCAGCCCAGGTCAGCCAACCAGCCTCTCAGTCTGCTCCAACACAGTGTGCTCCAGCCCAGGTCAGCCAACCAGCCTCTCAGTCTGCTCCAGCCCAGGTCAGCCAACCAGCCTCCCAGTCTGCTCCAGCCCAGGTCAGAATACCAGCCTACCAGTCTGCTCCAGCCCAGGTCAGAATACCAGCCTCCCAGTCTGCTCCAGCCCAGGTCAGAATACCAGTCTCCCAGTCTGCTCCAGCCCAGGTCAGAATACCAGTCTCCCAGTCTGCTCCAGCACAGGTCAGAATACCAGCCTCCCAGTCTGCTCCACCCAGATAATCACCCACAACTGCAATCCTTATTGATTCAAATGGGAAGTTCTTAGAGAGGGAAAGGGAGTGAAAAGGTAGAGAGGCGGAGAGAGGGAGTGAAAAGGGAGAGAGGCAGAGAGAGGGGAGTGAAAAGGGAGAGAGGCAGAGAGAGGGGAGTGAAAAGGGAGAGAGAGATTTAAAATGTGAGAGAGAGGGAGTGAAAAGGGAGAGAAGCGGAGAGAGGGAGTGAAAAGGGAGAGAGGGAGTGAAAAGGGAGAGAGGGAGTGAAAAGGGAGAGAGGCGGAGAGAGGGAGTGAAAAGGGAGAGAGGCGGAGAGAGGGGAGTGAAAAGGGAGAGAGGGAGTGAAAAGGGAGAGAGGTGGAGAGAGGGGAGTGAAAAGGGAGAGAGGCGGAGAGAGGGAGTGAAAAGGGAGAGAGGTGGAGAGAGGGGAGTGAAAAGGGAGAGAGGGGAGTGAAAAGGGAGAGAGGTGGAGAGAGGGGAGTGAAAAGGGAGAGAGGCGGAGAGAGGGGAGTGAAAAGGGAGAGAGGCGGAGAGAGGGGAGTGAAAAGGGAGAGAGGCTGAGAGAGGGGAGTGAAAAGTGAGAGAGGCGGAGAGAGGGAGTGAAAAGGGAGAGAGGCGGAGAGAGGGAGTGAAAAGGGAGATAGGCGGAAAGAGGGAGAGAGGGGGAGAGAGGGGAGTGAAAAGGGAGAGAGGGGGAGAGAGGGGAGTGAAAAGGGAGAGAGGCGGAGAGAGGGGAGTGAAAAGGGAGAGGGGCGGAGAGAGGGAGTGAAAAGGGAGAGAGGCGGAGAGAGGGAGTGAAAAGGGAGAGAGGCGGAGAGAGGGAGTGAAAAGGGAGAGAGGCGGAAAGAGGGAGTGAAAAGGGAGAGAGGCGGAGAGAGGGGAGTGAAAAGGGAGAGAGGCGGAGAGAGGGGAGTGAAAAGGGAGAGAGGCGGAGAGAGGGGAGTGAAAAGGGAGAGAGGCGGAGAGAGGGAGTGAAAAGGGAGAGAGGCGGAGAGAGGGAGTGAAAAGGGAGAGAGGCGGAGAGAGGGAGTGAAAAGGGAGAGAGGCGGAGAGAGGGGAGTGAAAAGGGAGAGAGGGGAGTGAAAAGGGAGAGAGGCGGAGAGAGGGAGTGAAAAGGGAGTGAAAAGGGAGAGAGGGGAGTGAAAAGGGAGAGAGGGGAGTGAAAAGGGAGAGAGGCGGAGAGAGGGAGTGAAAAGGGAGAGAGGCGGAGAGAGGGAGTGAAAAGGGAGAGAGGCGGAGAGAGAGAGAATCTATTTCATAAAGTTATACAAAAGAGAGAGATAGGGAGAGATTGTGTACATTCTAATCGTAGAGAATGTGAGAGAGAGAGAGACAGACAGACAGACAGACAGACACAGACAGACAGACAGACAGACAGACAGACAGACAGACAGACAGACAGACAGTGTGTTATAGCAGAGTGATCTCACTAGGTGACAAGGTGAGTCTCATCAGCTTGATGGGGGGGTCTTGAGGCCCAGCGGTTCTGGTGGTAACAGAGATCCTGAATCAGTAAGCTTGACTCTGAATCATGTGCAGTGTGACCACTGAGACTTTAACCAACTCAATATGACTCCTGAGATAGACAGTTAATCATTTATAGTGTCTGTGAAAAGAAACCAAATCAGACAGTCTGGTCAGAGTAACAGATTTTTTGGTTATTCTGCTACCATTTTGGTAACGAAATTACAAGTTTTAATCACTTAATAATTCACAAAGAAAATATATATCAAAAAAATCACTAGAACTAATTGTTAGCTCCAACATTACTTGTTACTTCTGTGAACTTTCATTATCCTCCCTCCTCAAAAATACAAATGTGAAAATATCTGAAAGTTATGTAGGTTTTTGGTAACGGAATTACAAGGCACAAGTCAATATTCCTTAAACGATTTCTCCAAACCAAAATGTAAGTGTTGATATTAGTAGTTAGGGGTCTTTACGTCAACATTATTATTTTTTATGTAGTTCTGATATTTTACCTTTTATGACTTTTTCTGGTGATGTTTTCTAAGATCCTTTTTCCATCTGTTTACCCAGAAATCAAAGCCTTCACTGGTTGAAAAATGGATCTAGAATTACATTTACCAAAAATATACACTCTTAGATTTCATTTGACACCCAATTACACATGCTCCTTCCTATGAAGATCACGTTGGAGTTCCTGGGTCCTTTTACATGGAAATGCCCTACTGTACCTCTAGAGATGCTATCCATCCCCAACTAGTAATAAAGTGGTCGGGTTGGTTGCTTCTGGCCTTTCCAGCTTCAGGCTGAATCACACCCATGATAATAGGAGGTTTACTGGACACACAGGGAGAAACTACAGTCTGAATCACACCCATGATGAGACTACCTTAAAAGGTTTGGTATTTGTTAGTGTTTAGGTTAGAGTCAGTCTCAAGTTTTGGCCAGACGGGCTGTCAATGGGATGTTGGTCTGAAAAGTCCATTTAGTCTTTCCCTTCTCAAACCTGTCCTCCCCCTAACCAGTTCATATCATGTATTCCTCCACCAGCACACCTCATTCACTAATCAGAGGTTTGATAATTAGTTGACCAGTGGTACAAAGGGGACTGGATCTAGGTGAACTATGTGGAGTGTCTTCCAGGGACAGTACAGTACAGACTGAGACGATAACAACAGTGTAGTTTACTCAACTCATTCAAACTATCATGACTCTTGTTTAGAGAGAAGATCTGCACAAGGGCATAAAGTGTAAGATATAGCAAGAGAGGACAATATGGTGCATGGCAGCCAAAGTGGAATCAAAAGTCATAGGCCTAATCATCAATCAAATATGAACTATAAAACCAAAATATAATCTACATATAAAGACAACATGCCATCTACAGGTGTTATAGAAAAGCTCCCTTCTCACATCCCAGGTCATGTTTGGACTAGAACGTGACAACTCAACGGGCTATGCGCATCTCCCCAATAGCCGACAGACAACTTTCCTGAGTGCAATGTCATTAATGTGACAGATATGTACAGTATGATAAGCATAGCGAAGAAGAAAAATATCCTACTTCTGACGCACAGCAGAGACATCGCTGCTGAGATTTCCCCTGGAGCAAGAGTCCCTCCAGAATGTAAGAACACTCATTGCGTTTTCAATGAATGTACTCCCTAAACGCTTGTTGCATCGTCAACTATCCTCGCAGTCCCTTGGGACTTCAGCGGAGGGATGATGCGCTGCTGTCATTTACTTGGATGAGAAGTTGGACGAACGCTCCTCCAGCTGACGGTACGCAATGGTGGAGAACTACAGTGTGGTGATGTGTCGTTCACGAACGAACGGATCTTTTTGAACGGATCTTTTTGTTGAACGTCTGGAACCGCATCGGTGAAAGAGCCATTCATCTGTCTCTCTGATTTGCATACTGCTACTAGTGCTTGTTGAGCTCAGAACAACGTTTTTCTACAGATAAGTTACAACATCATTATCTAAAGGGGGTGAATCCTCACTGCAGAAACAATAAATAGTGGGGAGAGCGGGTCAATCTGGTCCACGAGGATTTAGTTCATGCTTAAAAACGAATTCTTCATTTTTTTACGCGCATTTCACGATCTGACTTAATGGTAGTCTACCTTTTGGCTTTTACATTAAATATTTGCATTTTTTTTCATTGTTCTAGATTTATTTTAAGCATTTTAAAGGTAGATCCGTTTATGAGCCAAATGAACCCGCTCTTTTACTTGGACGGAGCCAAATGTGCCGGCTCACCGAATAGACTCAGAAAGCCCATCACTACTACAGCGGAGAGGTTAGATCCAAACAGAGCACCACAATCAACAGGCGCGCTCAACAGGCAGGCGGTTAGGGCGTTGGGATTTGACTGTCACAGGGACCAACTAATAAGAGGTTATAATTCATTGGAATTGTTGTGATTGTATGTTTGTCTGTACAGTTATGGCTGTCCTGTTATTATTTTGTGTCTTGATCAATAATGAGTAGCTAAACCATATCGACTTTTGGACACTGATGCGCAGGAGAACCCCTAGCTGTCAATCAAGCAGGCGCGGTGAACGGATTATGACGCTCGAGCGTTCCAAATGACGCAACAATACAGTTCCAGAACAGAGAAAGTTAATGCCGAAGATGTTGTTCGGTTAAACACTAAAACTGCTGTTTGACAAGTGGGATTTGAGGTGAGTCAAATATTTACAAAAGTTTACAATACATTAACCATCCGCTAGCCTACTTAACCTATAATTCTGTCATGGTAAGATAACACATGTGAAAGTGAACGTTAATGTATTTGAAATATTTTTTATGCCATTATTTAGCTAGCCTTATAAAATACAATTATTAATTATGGAATTGTTTTTTTCTGTTGTTATCAATCAATCCATCTGTATTTACTCTTCTGTCTGTTTGTCTTGTTGACTTATCTGTTTGTCTGTCTGTGTACAGTCTAGCCAGCATATGCCAGAAAGGTTCTTTCACATAGGCTCATATTCACAAAGTCTCATAGAAGGAGTGCTGATCAATAATCCGTTTTGTCTTTTAAATCAAACTGAATCCGTTTTGATGGACAGGAGGGGACCTGATCCTAGATCAGCACAACTACCCTGAAACACTTTGTGAACACAATCCAGGTGTACTGTGATTATGAAGTTGTGATGTATTATTATATTAGTCGTGCTGATGCATGATGGGTTGTAGGCTAGAGCTTGAGTACTGTAGTCTGAAGGCTGTTTCTGAATTCACTGACCTGGTGAGTAAATGTTGTGTACAATGGCACCATCTAGTGACAGAAACATAGAAACACACATTGTTGCTGAACGAAGGCATCTCTTTATTTTCCAGAAATAAAACTTGTAGACCTTTCCTGCAGTCTCTGAGGAGATGGACACCTCTTCTTGTTCTGGACGATCTCCGTCTCCTACTGGGACTGTCTTCTTACCCCCTCCTATCATGTGGAACAGTCTGTAAGTCATTCATCACATAACCTAGCTCTGGTCCAGGGCATTATGTGCGGCTTGCTGAAGGAAGGCTCAGTGTCTGCAAGCTGTACGTAACGCCCTGGACCAGAGCTACACATTACCCACCTCTGGCCATCATGGACAGTCAACTCATCACATTCACGTACTGTAAGTCACAGTTGAGTGAGTTGTGTGATTAAAGGCAGTTCAATTGATCAGAAGTTTAATTATTATTGTAATATTGTAGTAAATTGTCTGAGTTCACTTCCTAAAAATTGTGTTGACATTCCTTTGCTCCCAGATACAAGCAGGCAGAGATGGAGGTTCAGTTCCTGAGGGAAGAGAAGAAGACCTGTACAGAGAAGGAAGCCCACATGCTTGAGTTGAGGGGGAAGGATCGAACGATCCGAAATCAGAAGAAGGAGATGGACAGACTTCAAGTGTGCCTCTGGGAGGAGGAAAAGAAGAAGAGGAATGGTGGAACGGAGAAAAACGAGATGATTGAACAACTACAGTCTGAGACAGACCACCTCAGAGCCCTTTTGAAAGATGAAAGGAGGAGAAGAAGAGTAGAAAGGGGTATTATGAAAGAGTGGAAGGCTGAGATCCTGAGACTGAGGGAGGCAGAGAGCCACAGGGAGGTAGAGAGCCACAGGGAGGCAGAGAGCCACAGGGAGGCAGAGAGCCAGAGGGAGGCAGAGAGCCAGAGGGAGGCAGAGAGACAGAGAGAGGCAGAGAGAGCCACAGAATGGGAGAACCAGAGAAAAATGCAGGAAGTCAACAGACTCAAACAACTGCTGGAGCTGCTGATGGTGGACCTACAACTGGCCCACGTAAGACATGTCATTGTTATTATTAAAAGGCAGTGTATATTCACCCGGATGAAAATGAATGGCGGCAGTATGCTAACCCAATGTTAACTTTTATGCCTTTCCTAAACGTTAACCCTTACCTTAACCTCACTGAAACTATACCTAGCCTTTACCATAACCCAACCCTAGGTCCTAAACCTAACCATCATTTATCTCAACCCCTACGCCTTTCTTCTGCCGGTTGAATATCCACTTCCTTATTAACGTCATTACTGTTGTTGTTGTTGACAACTGTATCTGTGCAGGTTGTAAATAATTGCATTAGTGAAATATCATTTGTAGTAGTAATTTCTACAAGCATAAACATCAGAGGCAACATTAAATTGCAACGGGAATTTCTCAAACCCCTAACTGAATGGGCAAGCTAGTTGTGTGTTTGTATTTGTACACATTTTGGACATAATTGATTCCATAAAATGTCTCATAATTTTTTCAAACCATGTCAATACATTAATTGACAATGAATTGTCCAGATGAATTGATCAAATTGACCCTGCTGTTGATGTTGTTCAGTGTTTGATTCAATTACCTAGGTCTAAGTTGTATTTCTATGTATCATTCTCTGCAAATGCTTTGAAAGTATGTCTTGGTCATAGATTTGCTTAAATTTAAAAGGTTAAATTAGTGATAGAGATAGAGAGATTGAGGCTATGGCAGAAAGTCATGGAGGATCAGCGACCAAGACTGGCCTGGAACAACAAACCTATTGAGACAGAAAGAGAGAGGGAAAGAGAGAGGGAAAAAGAGAAAGAAAGGGAGATGGAAAGGGAGAGAAAAGCAGAATTGGAAAGACAAGAAATGAAGAAGAAAGTGAAACAGGCAGAAGAAACGATAAAAGTGTTAGAACGAGAGATTGAGAGATTGAAAGAGACTGAAAAGGAAATCATATTTGAAAGAGACATGCGTATTGCAGAGAATGAGAAAGTCAAACTGGTTAACGAACAGGTGAAAGAGTTAGAGAGAGAGGTTGAGAGACTGAAAAAAGATATGACAACAAAAGAGATGCAATACAAAATCAAATTTGAAAGAGCGAAAGAAGCGTATAGAAGACAGAATGAGAGAGTGAAACAGGTTAACCAAAATGTACTAGTGTTAGACAGAGAGGTTGCGAGAATGAAAGAAGAGATTAGATTGAAAGACGAGACTGAACCAGAGAGAACATTTGATAGAGACAGAGAAAGAGAAAATGATTGGAGACGAAGTGAAGAGGAGATGAAAAATAGAGTGGAGAGAGAGATGGAGATGGAGACAGCCCTCATCAATGACAAAAAGACGTCTGAATTGGAGGAAGTCTTCAAGAAAATCAAGGAACAGCTGATAGAATTAGAAAATATGGAAACAGACAAATATAAATGGAAACAGAACCAAATGGACATGAAGGAGAAGATGGAGGGTGAGAACAACAAACAGAAAGAGATAGAAAGAAAGAGAATGGAGAAAATACCAAAACAGAGACAACAAGAAGATGAGAAGAAGAAGGAGATGGAGAGAGAAGAAGAAGAGGAGAGACACAAACAGAAGCACATAGAGATGGAAGAGGAAGAAAGAGGGAGTGAAAAAGAGAAACAGAGAGAGATCAAAAGGAAGAGAATGGAGAAGAGACAGAAAAATATGGAAAGAGAAGAAGAGAGACAGAGAGAGATTGAAAGAGAGAATGAAGAAGAACGATGTAAACAGAAGCAAATTGACATGGAGAAGGAGGAAAGAGAGAGGGAGAACAATACACAGAGAGAGATAGAAGAGATACACAGAGGACAACAACAAGAGGAGAGACAAAAACAAATGGAGAAGGAGAAAGAAAGGGAGAAAGACAACGAGAATCAGAGAGAGATGGAATTAAAAGATCGGCAACAGAAAGAGATGGAGAAAGAAAAGATGATCATGAGAGAGAGGGAGGAAGCAGGAAGAAGAAAGGAGGGGCAGAAAAATATTTTGGGGGAAATTGAGGGACAGAATGAACTGGAGATAGAACAGGAGAGAGAGATGGAAGACAAGCATGAAGTGATTAAGGAAGCAGAGGAAGAGTACAGGGAAAGAGAAGAGAGAGCAAAGGAAGTAAGCATGAAGAAACATGTAGTAGTTAATGTTAAAGCAAAAGCACGGGAAGTCTTCAATAGACGTAAAGAGAGAAGGTTAGAAGTGTTGAAGGGGGAACGAGAACACATAGAAAGAGGACAACAAATCAGGAGGGAGAAGGAGGAAAGACGACTGGAGATGGAAAGAAAACAGGAGAGGGCAAGACAACAAGAGGAGCAGGATAAAAAACAAGAGATTGAAATTGCTAGACAGAAAGAAATGTTCAGACTAAGAGAGGAGGAGAGGCAGAGAGAGGAAGAGAGAGAGGAGGAGAGAAAGAGAGCCGTTAAAGGCCATTTAGCTTTAATCAGAGAGAGAGAGATAATAGAGGCAAACAGAAGAGAGGAGATGGTGGAAGAGGAAAGAAGGGAATTCCTTGAAAAGCACAAGAGGGGTGACTTAGAGGAGGAGGAGGAAAAGGAAGAAGACAAGGAGGACATTCTCCCACCTGATAAAAGTATCCGAAGGAGAGCTGTGGGCTGGATAAATAAGAAGTGGGAGAAGAGGAACCTCAAGAAGATCGAGAGAACCTATCAGAGAGAAGCTGAGGAGGGCTATAAGATCGTCCACATAGGTAAGACCTGTTTTCCCTCTGCTTATGACATCATCCTCTTTAGTCTCCTCTACACACATCAGTTACACACCAGTCATCATGTTGCATCATTGTTTCAATATAAAACTACTGTGTAAAGAATATGTTAGCTGACATGGCTAATTGAGTGACTGACTGACACAACAAGAAACATACTGCTGATGTAACAACCACGTGTTTAAATGGTACATTGTGTCATCTACTAGTCTAACTCTCAAGACTAAGTAGAGACCCAGATAGAGTTGTGTCATCTACTAGTCTAACTCTCAAGACTAAGTAGAGACCCATAAAGAGTTGTGTCATCTACTAGTCTAACTCTCAAGACTAAGTAGAGACCCAGATAGAGTTGTGTCATCTACTAGTCTAACTCTCAAGACTAAGTAGAGACCCAGATAGAGTTGTGTCATCCACTAGTCTAACTCTCAAGACTAAGTAGAGACCCAGATAGAGTTGTGTCATCTACTAGTCTAACTCTCAAGACTAAGTAGAGACCCAGATAGAGTTGTGTCATCTACTAGTCTAACTCTCAAGACTAAGTAGAGACCCAGATAGAGTTGTGTCATCTACTAGTCTAACTCTCAAGACTAAGTAGAGACCCAGATAGAGTTGTGTCATCTACTAGTCTAACTCTCAAGACTAAGTAGAGACCCAGATAGAGTTGTGTCATCTACTAGTCTAACTCTCAAGACTAAGTAGAGACCCAGATAGAGTTGTGTTATCTACTAGTCTAACTCTCAAGACTAAGTAGAGACCCAGATAGAGTTGTGTTATCTACTAGTCTAACTCTCAAGACTAAGTAGAGACCCAGATAGAGTTGTGTTATCTACTAGTCTAACTCTCAAGACTAAGTAGAGACCCAGATAGAGTTGTGTTATCTACTAGTCTAACTCTCAAGACTAAGTAGAGACCCAGATAGAGTTGTGTTATCTACTAGTCTAACTCTCAAGACTAAGTAGAGACCCAGATAGAGTTGTGTTATCTACTAGTCTAACTCTCAAGACTAAGTAGAGACCCAGATAGAGTTGTGTCATCTACTAGTCTAACTCTCAAGACTAAGTAGAGACCCAGATAGAGTTGTGTCATCTACTAGTCTAACTCTCAAGACTAAGTAGAGACCCAGATAGAGTTGTGTTATCTACTAGTCTAACTCTCAAGACTAAGTAGAGACCCAGATAGAGTTGTGTCATCTACTAGTCTAACTCTCAGGACTAAGTAGAGACCCAGAAAGAGTTCCTAAAACACACACTAAAACGTGTTTTGGGGGGATCCGGGGGCTTCTAGTGTCCATCCGCCCCTAAGCGATCACATGTGCCCTACTAGTGGCCATGCGGCCCTAAGCGATCACATATGCCCTACTAGTGGCCATGCGGCCCTAAGCGATCACATATGCCCTACTAGTGGCCATGCGGCCCTAAGCGATCACATATGCCCTACTAGTGGCCATGCGGCCCTAAGCGATCACATATGCCCTACTAATGGCCATGCGGCCCTAAGCGATCACATATGCCCTACTAGTGGCCTTGCGGCCCTAAGCGATCACATATGCCCTACTAGTGGCCTTGCGGCCCTAAGCGATCACATATGCCCTGCTAGTGGCCATGCGGCCCTAAGCGATCACATATGCCCTACTAGTGGCCATGCGGCCCTAAGCGATCACATATGCCCTACTAGTGGCCTTGCGGCCCTAAGCGATCACATATGCCCTGCTAGTGGCCATGCGGCCCTAAGCGATCACATATGCCCTACTAGTGGCCATGCGGCCCTAAGCGATCACATTTGCCCTACTAGTGGCCATGCGTCCCTAAGCGATCACATATGCCCTACTAGTGGCCATGCGGCCCTAAGCGATCACATATGCCCTGGCACTATACAAAGAATAGGTGCCATTCGGGACTCATGTTCAACTTAGGGTCAATTCGGGAATTATTGCACTTTATTGACAAATTCCATGCCTTGCTCAACTGAAAAGAGTAAAGAATCATTGAGATTAAATTGTGTTTTCTATTCTTCATTCCCTGTGTCCATTACATTTAAGTTGATACCAGATCCCTAAGTTAAATGTGAACTCTACTTCTTCTCCCCTACCAGCCATCCCTCGACACACAAGGCTAACAGCCACCATGACACGGGCAGAGAGAGAGAGGGAGAAGAGGAAGGAGCTGCTGAAGGCTGAGAAGAGAAGGAAGAAGATGGAGGATTTTAATAAGCAGTGGAGAGAGCAGTCCCTGCTTAAAAAACAAACTCATCAGAAACTGAAGGAGGAGAGGGGGAAGATGAAGGGACATTACCTGGAGCAGATGAATCTGGAGGCTGATGCTCAAATCAACACCCGGTGTCTAACCACCCAACACAGCCACGATTATCTGGAGACAACACAGCCCACTGGATCTGGAGATGGCCACCAGGAAAGGCCAAGGAGGCAACAGGCATGGGCAGAGATCCAGGAGGGGAGTTCAGAGAACCAGCAGGAGTGGCCAGAGAACCAACAGGGGGGGCCAGAGAGCCAGCAGCTAGAAGCTCCAGAAGAGGCTGAAACATCAGAGCCAACCTCCAAGAAGAAGAAAAGGCCAGGCATCTGGAAGAGAATTAAGATGGGGTAAAGAATGTTTAAACATCTATTCATGTTTTACACTGTTAATATATATGTTGTCACTTTAAAAAGTGACATTATCCAAATGTGAGGGTTTAGTGTACATGCAACACACATGTAAATATATAGATACTTACCTGTCTCTGATGTCTTACAGCATTCCTGACGTGCTGTCTGCCTAGAGCTGGAACTCGAAGAAGCCACAGTTCCACTAAGGTTACGTTGGTCATTAAAAGGGTTGCCCAATAATTCCTCCTCCTCTTTAAGTCATCAAGCCACATTTCCTCCACAAAACATGATCGTCTCCTCAAGCCAGCAAGTATCCTCTTTATCAGGCAACAAACCATCGAAGGTCAGTGACTCTCCTCCCCAGAGCAGAGGTTCTCATCTTTATCCTAATTAAATTCATCTCTGATCACCACCTCTACAGTCCTAGAAAATATCCCCAAAATGGAAATGGTTTAAACAGAAGTCCTCCCCTCAGACCAGTGGCTCCACAAGCCAGAGTTTCTCATCTTTATTCAAGTTGAAGGCAACTCTGATCATTTCCACCACCTCACCTGTTAAGGGGAGGTGCTGAAAAGGAGGTCTGGGAGGAGGTCTGCAGGTAGCCTGGACCGGACCGGTAGCAGCTAAGTTGCTGGCTCCATCCCCGGGCAGAGCTACTCAAGTCAGGGCAGTGATGTTTGACGATGTCATTTTTGTTATTAAAGTTTTACGTTTTAATAAAAGCATTAAATTTAAAAAACAATATTGTTGTTACGGTGTGGATTGTTTTGTTATTTATTAGAATTGAACCATCCTGTAGTCATGGTAGATGTTAGACTTACAATGAGACACCAAACATTCCATCAGTTTGCTACAATGTGTGGCATGTTATATTAGAGAGGAGTCCTCTATACACATCTATTTTAGACCAGAGGAGAAATATCAGATTGAAATAGCTTCTCTAAGAATCTGAGGAGAGAGCAACTGTAGACGCATCGTTAGCTCTCCCACCTCCAGTTCAGTACTTGGGTCATTCCACCAGTTGAGGACCTTTTGGGGAGTGTAACTTTTATTTCACCTAATTCTAACATTCTGTCATAAAGAGCACATGTTCAACTTAATAAAACACATGTTTTCCCATCTCAAAAGTTTAAAAAAATACATACTATAGCAAGTGCCTATTAAGTGCCAAATAAAGTGACAGGGTTGACTAACAGAGTTGACTATTTCATTTAGAATCAATCATAGATCTCCATGTGACAGGGGGAATGGAATGCAAGCTTACCAAACAAATGGAAATAGTTTAAAGATTTCTAGACTGTCTATCTATAGGTAACAGGGTTGATGTGTTATAATTCACCCAGTGGTGATTGCAGCATGTACATCTTGGTGGGGAAAACTCCCCCAAAATGTTTTAGATGAATGCCAGCAAAGCCACTACACAACACAACACTAAACAATACATTAATTGCACTATAACTTTGACAAACGGTGCCGACAAACTGTTATGGTCGACATAAAGCTATCCCAACAGCAGAGCTTTCTTTTCAGCACCATGGAGTGAATCCTTTTTAAAAACCATAGCTGATATGGCTGACTTGCTTAAACAAATGTGGTTTCTACTGACAATTGAGATGTACAAACTATGGCATAAGGGGACAACAAGTGGACTACCGGCAATCCGTAATTTTGATGAAGACATTAATGAGAGAGCTGTACGGACCCAGTCAATATAACCCTTAGTTCAGCACTTTAGAAATGTTGATTATGGGCCGCTCTTACAGTATTCTCCCTGTACACCAAGTCATAACTCTATGTAAGCAGACTTTGAAAGCTCTTACAATATTTGATGATGACATTTCTCCAAAGGCTATAGTCTACATGTGCAGCACCAAGTCAGAGCAGTAGGCTAAATTATGAGAGGGGAAAGGGACCAAATTATTCAGGTGAGGCACATGGGCTATTAACACCTTACTACACAACATACACTTAGTATTACTTTCTTAGCTACAGTATACACATCTCCCTGGCATAGTACATCATTTATAGAGCAGCATCCAATACATTTTTGGACTCACCTTGTTGTGATGTGCTCACTTGAACAGGAAGGTGTCCCGACTCTACCAGGGGCTTGAGGTGGTCTCCCACAGCTCTGCTGGTGGAGTGGTAAACACCACCCCCGGCTTTACCAGGGGCTTGAGGTGGTCTCCCACAGCTCTGCTGGTGGAGTGGTAAACACCACCCCCGGCTCTACCAGGGGGCTTGAGGTGGTCTCCCACAGCTCTGCTGGTGGAGTGGTAAACACCACCCCCGGCTCTACCAGGGGGCTTGAGGTGGTCTCCCACAGCTCTGCTTATGTCATGTTCTGTGGCCTTGCTGTTCCATTTCTTTACTGCCCCTGCAACACAGAAAGAAACAAATTTAGTCATATTATATAAAACATTAAAAGTAATGGGTATGGAGCATCTATGGCCTCAGTTACACCTGGCACCTAAATGTGACTTCTGTCATCTGATCACTCCAAGCTGCATTAGGTTGAGATCTACCAGGATGGGCCTTTGACATTTAAAATGGTTACGGTAGGGGTTGCGGGTAGACAGTACACAACGCAGAACGAACCATGCTACAAACAGAAGTTGACGTTTAAAATGGTTATGGTAGGGGTTAAGGTTAGGGTTTAGGGTAGGGATGTCCCAAGGATCCCGGATAGCATTGACCATTGTGCATTCTTCTGTCTCTTTTACATAGTAGGTGATGGGTTCTGACTTCTGAACTTGAAAATATGAAATATCCTTATGTGAAATTGAATGAAACAGTAATGTATTTTGATGCTAATACAATATTCCATGATGTTTCTATATGATAACAATAGAGTAATATATTTAATATGATGTACAATATTCCATGATGTTTCTATATGATAACAATAGAGTAATATATTTAATATGATGTACAATATTCCATGATGTTTCTATATGATAAAAATAGAGTAATATATTTAATATGATGTACAATATTCCATGATGTTTCTATATGATAACAATAGAGAAATATATTTAATATGATGTACAATATTACATGATGTTTCTATATGATAACAATAGAGTAATATATTTAATATGATGTACAATATTCCATGATGTTTCTATATGATAACAATAGAGTAATATATTTAATATGATGTACAATATTCCATGATGTTTCTATATGATAACAATATAGAAATATATTTAATATGATGTACAATATTACATGATGTTTCTATATGATAACAATAGAGTAATATATTTAATATGATGTACAATATTCCATGATGTTTCTAGATGATAACAATAGAGAAATATATTTAATATGATGTACAATATTCCATGATGTTTCTATATGATAACAATAGCGTAATATATTTCATATGCCATATTGTGACGACCCTCCCACTCTGTCTACCGTTTTCTCTCTCTCCTTGCTCTTGTTTCCCTATTAGGATGCCGGTGGGCGGAGTTGGGAGGGTCGTCAGCTACATGGGAAACACCTGGGCCCACTCTCCCAGGATAAAATCACCACTTCCCCATTCATCAAGGAGACTCTCTCCATACAGACATTTTGATATATTTTTGTTGCGTTTGGTTGTGCTTTTTGGTTGTTTGTTTTAGCATCTTTCAACACCTTGCATTATCACATTCATCCATGCAAAACATTCACTTACACTACTGATTACTGATTACACACACCATTGTATATTATACATAGTTTCTTTATTTAATAAATATATATTTTGTTACTTCTTGTCTCCACGTGTCTCCCTTTTGTTACGGGCTTTGAGCCGGTTCGTGACAATATACTATTTAACAGTTTCACTAATACATTTTTATTAACTTAATTATGATTCAACGTCAGTTCACCGTTTCACCTCATACTGTATTGGAGCAGCAGCAGCTGGCTGCCCGGTTCAACATCAGTTCACCATCTCACCTCATACTGTATTGGAGCAGCAGCAGCTGACTGCCCAGTTCACCATCAGTTCACCTTCTCACCTCATACTGTATTAGAGCAGCAGCAGCTGACTGCCCAGTTCAACATCAGTTCACAGTCTCACCTCATACTGTATTGGAGCAGCAGCAGCTGACTTGATCGTTGATGCAAATCATCATGTGTTGAATCTGAGAGTAAATAGAGCCGACTACAACTCTAAAAATGAAGGGTTCAACTGGAGTTGTCCTCAGATCCCCTAAGAACCGTAGGATTCTTGGTCAATGAAAAACAGCCCCAAAAGGTTCTTCAAAGAACTTGTTAGAAGGTGGGTTCATCGAGGAACCTCCGTTGTTGCTGGACTTCTTCCGGGAACTTCGCAATTACAACTGAAAACGATGGTGGCAAGTTTGGATGCGACAACAGTTAAAAAAGGTTAAGTTGGGTTGATGTTTGGCTCTGAATATGTCTCGAAATAATTTATATAATAATAATATAACATACTAGTAATGAATAACGAAGACAATGGTTTTCTGTGAATATCTTCCATAACGTTACTATAGTTAATTAACGTAAATATTAGAAAGCCGTTTTTGACCGTCGGCGTTGTATGAGCTACAGTACAGTACCGTTATCTAGCTAGCTAACGTTATGTCCTAACTAGGCACAACTAGGTTTGGATTATTTCCCTCAACTATATTCTTTCCCATATATTGTATATCGTTTCCATGAAGTCAACATGGCTTTACACTCATTAACGTAAGTTTCCAATCTAGAGCAGTTCTCACTGTTGTGATAATGAACTAGCTAACGTTAACTAACTAACTAAGGACGGTGACCTGTCCAGACGAGATGTTACAACGAACTGAATCGTCAATGGAGGTCTTCCTCTTTATATAGCCTGCTACAGCATGCAATACTATTAACTCACAAGGGGGCATAACGTTACATGTACAATACTGTCCCATTTTGGAAACGTTACATGTCCGCCACCTTGTGGAGGGAAATTAATATCTTAGATGGTAGCTGTAGATGGGATTCAAATGGATAATGGTATTAATACAGTGTCTAGACTACCTCTTTTGTATAATGATAAAATATTGAACAATTTGTGTACAAAGATATCTTGAAATGTGATATTAGGCCTGTATGGCAGTACTGTTACTGTATGGCAGTACTGTATTGGCTTGTGCTTTCTCCAATATGTTCTTCTATTTTACATTACATTGTATGTCAATGCCATTTATCTTTCAATATTTATTTAATATATATATTTAATTGCTTGACACATTTTCTCTTCCTTTGAAATTCTTATAGGACAGAACATGGACACAATGCAATTGGAATCAAGAAGAAGGTACAGATCTGTTGTAGGACAGCTGCATTTGAAGTGTACATTTAACCTACATAGCAGTCAATAAAACTGAAATCTATTAGCACACAAATGTGTACAAATGATCTTTTCAGATCTTCTCAGAAATGAATCAATGGAGAGAGTGAGAGTCGACTGACTCTCAGATCATCCTTCACTGACTCGGTCCTGTCTACACCTCCAAGGTGCCCCACTCACACAGGAATACACACTCAGAGCTTACTAGACTTGTATATAAACTACACTTTGCATGTTTCGCTCACCTCTTTTTTTTTTTAACTAGGTTTGAGGGCATTTACCCAGGTCATCAGGAGCCAGGTCATTTACCCAGGTCGTCAGGAGCCAGGTAATTTACCCAGGTCATCAGGAGCCAGGTCATTTACCAAGGTCATCAGGAGCCAGGTCATTTACCCAGGTCGTCAGGAGCCAGGTCATCAGGAGCGGTCACCAAGTGAAGATTCACATCCCCATCGCCAAATGTGGTGGTTAACTTTTACTGCCTCCCAAACCCGGATCCGGGAGCACCCCCCACCTTCCCCACACTGATTAGCATAGCTAGCATAGCTTCACAAGTAAATAGTAGCATCTAAATATCATTAAATCACAAGTCCAAGACACCAGATGAAAGATACAGATCTTGTGAATAAACCCATCATTTCTGTTTTTTAAAATGTTTTACAGGGAAGACACAATATGCAAATCTATTAGCTAACCACGTTAGCAAAATACACCATTTTTCTTTGTCCACCATTTTTTCTCTACACCACTAGCTATCACCAATTCGGCCAAATAAAGATATTGATAGCCACTAACCAAGAAAAAACCTCATCAGATGACAGTCTGATAACATATTTAATTACTAATCATAAAACATTAATAACATAACAGACCAATTTACTCATCATAAAACAGTTCATAAAAATAGACAAAGCATAGCAATGGAAAGACACAGATCTTGTGATTTCAGACAATATTACAGATTTTCTAAGCGTTTTACAGCGAAAACACAATAAATAAATCATAAGTTAGCATACCACATGTGCAAACGTTACCCCAGCATGAATTCAAGCCAAAGAGAGCGATATCTTTATCATCACCAAAATATATAAATTTTTTCACTAACCTTCTCAGAATTCTTCCGATGACACTCCTATAACATCATATTACACAATCCTTATAGAGTTTGATCGAAAATGTGCATATTTAGCGGCACAAATCGTGCTTACACAATGGAAATAGTGCCCAACTACCCAAGCAATCTGCCCGGCGCCATATTGAATATACAACTATTTTTATCGAAAACTATTCATAAACTTGACAAAAAAAAATACAGGTTGGACATGAAATGAAAGATGCATTAGTTATTAATGCAACCGCTGAGTTAGATTTTTAAAATTAACGTTACTAGACATACAGTGTGCGTTACAGCCAGACTAGTGCTGCAATAATCGCGTCACTAATCGCCATTATGGAGTTTACATTTTTCCACATAAAAACGGAATAACATCATAAATAGCTCTTACTTTTCGACGAGCTTCCATCAGAATCTTGGCATGGTGGTTCTTTGTCCAAAAGAATCGTTGCTTGGTTGTAAAACGTTGCATTCAACTTCTGATATAGCAGCTAACAATAGCTAACAATAGCTATTTTGCCCCAACGTGTCCAAATCCTCAAGGCGCAATAATGAGGAAATTCCGAAAAATAGCAATATACTCGCATAATCTGATATAACTCGGTTTAAAATAGCTTCGTTATGATGCTTCTAACACCTATGTCTAATTAAATTACAGACGGATACATCTAACGTTGATAATTGAGCGTTTGAAAATGGCATCCTAAGGTCCCTCTCTGCGCAATGCTCAGCGTCGAAAGGAAGGCTACTCTCACTCCTTGGCCTTTTATAACCTCTGAGAGCTACGCAGCAAGCCCATTCCACTTCTCATTGGTTACTGACATCCAGGGGAAGGCGGGTGCAGTTCATGTCGTACCATAGGATACACACAGACTTTTAAAACTGATCTGAAACCAGAGCTTCGCTCTCAGACCATCGCAGTACCTGTCATGGATTTCGCTGTAGAAAGAGTTCTGGGTCACCCACAGACATAATTCCAACGGTTTATGAAACTAGAGAGTGTTTTCTATCCAATAGAATTAATAATATGCATATTGTATGAGCAAGAATTGAGCACGAGGCAGTTTAATTTGGCGACACCCAGAAATAAAAAATGCTAACTGCGCCCCCTATTGACAAAGCGGTTGATTTGCGATGATCACACAAACATTATATAAAGCAGGACATTCAAACGAGCCTTACAATTATAATCCAAAGTAGTGTGAAATGTACTCATAATCAACCTGGACATGGAGGTTACTCCCCTGAGTTTTCCCCTTTTCACATTCAGAATACATTGTGAAAAACTAAAATCTTTGCTCACCATTTTTGCTCCTGGCAGATATACTACGTCCATAACTAGTGGTTTCCTCATTACCAGATATACTACATCCATAACTAGTGGTTTCCTCATTACCAGATATACTACATCCATAACTTGTGGTTTCCTCATTACCAGATATATTACATCCATAACTAGTGGTTTCCTGATTACCAGATATATTACATCCATAACTAGTGGTTTCCTCATTACCAGATATACTACATCCATAACTAGTGGTTTCCTCATTACCAGATATACTACATCCATAACTAGTGGTTTCCTCATTACCAGATATACTACATCCATAACTAGCGGTTTCCTCATTACCAGATATACTACATCCATAACTAGTGGTTTCCTCATTACCAGATATACTACATCCATAACTAGTGGTTTCCTCATTACCAGATATACTACTTCCATAACTAGTGGTTTCCTCATTAGCAGATATACTACATCCATATCTAGTGGTTTCCTCATTAGCAGGGAGGAGTTTCTACAATCAAGTTGTGTTGCATCGCCCTCCTGCCGCAATTTTAGCAAACACAGAAAGGGGCCTATATTGGAGACCAAAAGTTGTCTGGCTCACTGCTTAGAGTATCAACAACATGAATAATTTATTTCTAGTCTACAATCTTAGATGTTACTACTAATGTGAAAACAAGACAAAATATGCCTTGTTGCTCATTTTAAGACAATTGTCAAATAATTTTAACATTCATTACAGACATCAATTGTTGTACAACATCATGGCTATGCTGTTGGCATCACCTTTTACAGTGGATTACCGCTGTTGTGGGCCTTTAATCATCTGTCTGACTTTGTTGTGGGCCTTTAATCATCTGTCTGACTTTGTTGTTCACACAGGAGAGATACGGGACTATCGTGGATCCTCTGGGGAGCCTCAACAACCTCATGATGCTGTAGAGGCAGAGAAGAGTCTCTCCAGATCAGAACACCTCAAGAAACACCAGCAGAGATCCACAGGGAAGAGAACTCACTGCTGCTCTGACTGTGGGAAGAGATTCACCTCATCAGGCATTACAATTCACCAGAGAACACACAAAGGAGAGAAGCCTTATAGCTGTGGTCAATGTGGGAAGAATTTTACTACATCAAGCAAGCTGACATTACACCAGAGAACACACACAGGAGAGAAATCTTATAGCTGTGATCAATGTGGGAAGAGTTTTACTACATCTAGCAAGCTGACATCACACCAGAGAACACACACAGGAGAGAAACCGTATAGCTGTGATCAATGTGGGAAGAGTTTAACTACATCTAACAATCTGACTCTACACCAGAGAACACACACAGGAGAGAAACCTTATAGCTGTGATCAATGTGGGAAGAGTTTTACTACATCAAGCAGTCTGACTGTACACCAGAGAACACACACAGGAGAGAAACCTTATTGTTGTGGTCAATGTGGGAAGAGTTTTACTACATCTGGCCAGCTAACATTACACCAGAGAACACACACAGGAGAGAAATCTTTTAGCTGTGGTCAATGTGGGAAGAGTTTTGGTCGATCTGGCCACCTGACATCACACCAGAGAACACACACAGGAGAGAAACCTTATAGTTGTGGTCAATGTGGGAAGAGTTTTGGTGCATCTAGCACTCTGACTCTACACCAGAGAACACACACAGGAGAGAAATCTTACAGCTGTGGTCAATGTGGGAAGAGTTTTACTACATCTGGCCATCTGACTCGACACCAGAGAACACACACAGGAGAGAAACCTTACAGCTGTGGTCAATGTGGGAAGAGTTTTACTACATCTGGCCATCTGACTCTACACCAGAGAATACACACAGGAGAGAAACCTTATAGCTGTGGTCAATGTGGGAAGAGTTTTGGTCGATCTGGCCATCTGACTCTACACCAGAGAATTCACACAGGAGAGAAACCTTCCAGCTGTGGTCAATGTGGGAAGAGTTTTACTACATCTAGCAATCTGACTGTACACCAGAGAACACACACAGGAGAGAAACCTTACAGCTGTCGTCAATGTGGGAAGAGTTGTACTACATCTGGCAATCTGACTCTACACCAGAGAATACACACAGGAGAGAAATCGTATAGCTGTGGTCAATGTGGGAAAAGTTTTGTTCGATCTGGCCAGCTGACATTACACCAGAGAATACACACAGGAGAGAAACCTTATAGCTGACAAGAGACAAAGATCTCTGATCAAAGGAGTTATTTCGTGATATCAATGAAACGATGTCACAATGTAGAATGTTTTAACATTGTAGAAGGAGTATTTTAATGAGGTCACCATGTAGAATGTTTTAACATTGTAGTAGGAGTATTTTAATGATGACCTTATCGTTTGCCCTGTTCAATTGATTGCAGCATGGTATGTATATTAGCCTCAGGGGGAAATCCAGGCTCTGAATTGAAAGAGTACTATTTATGAGATTTAACAAAATGTGACTAACAATAATAGAGTTGTGTTACACTTACCACGTTGGTTACCCACTTGAATCAAAATGCAACACTTCAAAATGTTTAGGTTTTCAATATATCCCAAACTGTTTCTGCATATTGGTTATTGATTTGGACACGTTAAAACTGTGTTTTGACATTGCGCTATTCCCACTTAGCAAAATGTAATTGAAAAGACGTTGAAAAGAAGGCTATCCCCGACGTCCAATATATGTTCAGTTGTAGTTGAAAGTGAAAGTTAAAAAATGTATTTTCTGGTCGTTTTTTAAAAAATTACTTGAAAACAACTTAATTTCAACGTACTTGCAGCCTTAACACATAGACTTAGTATAATAAATTGGTCTATAATCAATTTTATTAACAATCCTACATCACTCCAGTATTTATTGACTACATTCAAGTGCTAATTGTCTTTATTCCACTACTGAAGAAGCATGACTCAAATCACCTCATATATTCAAACATTCAGCCTGACAAAAGATACATGTTTTATTATTCCATGCCTCACCCTTAAGTTAATTATTGCCAATACATATTAACAAAGGGGTGTACATTTGCTTTTGGTAATTCATGTTTACAATTCATGTAACATTTAGTCATAATTATTTATGCAACAAACTGACCATTTTTGGGTACTATTATATTGAAATTGTTATCCTGCTTTTAGAATATCAGGGATCATTCTCAGATGTGCCAACCCAAATGTACTAGAGCAGGACATTGGGGACTGGGCCCCGATCCAACAACATGCCTATCGAGTGAACCCTGAAAAGAGAGAGAAGCTCGGGATATTGCAGGAGCTCTTGAAATCAGACATGACTAATACAATTTGATTTGAGTTTTGTCCAAGGCGATGAGAGTTTTAGGAGGACGAGAGTTCTAGAAGCTGGTGAGTTTCAGGATTCTATAGAAAGTAATTATATGATTGTATATTTTTTTTCATTTATGTTTTGAGGTTGGACTTTAGCACGTCTAGCTCGTCAGCACGTCTAGCTCGTCAGCACGTCTAGCTCGTTAGCACGTCTAGCTCGTTAGCACGTCTAGCTCGTTAGCAAGTATAGCTCGTTAGCAAGTATATCTCGTTAGCACGTCTAGCTCGTTAGCAAGTATATCTCGTTAGCAAGTATAGCTTGTTAGCACGTCTAGCTGGTTAGCACGTCTAGCTCGTTAGCAAGTATAGCTCGTTAGCAAGTATAGCTCGTTTAGCCCGTATAGCTCGTTTAGCCCGTATAGCTCGTTAGCACGTAGGGCGCATTGATTGGTGTTATCTCGTTAGTCAGTATGTGTTACACCTGTGCTGGCTTGTCCATCTCGTTAGTGGGAAGGTGTTTCACCTGAGCTGGTCCGGGTTCTATTTAAGAGTGTCTGGCCCAGTGCTCCAGTTGTCTTGATAGATGTGGAGAGTCAACACCTTTAGTTGCTCCACCTTTTTGGTTTGCTTCCTGTCTTTAAGTTTGTTGTGGGTTTTTCTTTTGTTTTCCTCTTCTTGGGCAGATTTAGTGGGTCTCATGGTGGGTGTCTTTTAGGTCCCAGTTGTTGTTACTAGTCAACTTTCAGTCGACACCCCCATAGTGTCTTTGAGAACCTCTCCTAAAAACAAGCTTATATTTTGGGTTGGATATTGCATCAAATTAGTGTTTAAATCAATGGCATTTCCTTAGAATGCTCATTGGTCTTTCAGTTGTTAATCTTCTGTTTTTTTTATCCTGTTATTTTTGTGTACTAAATATTTCTGGTTATTTTCATTGTTTTCAAGCCATTGTGTTGCATCCATGTCTGAAATGTGCTGTATAAATAAAGCTTGATTTGATTTTAACAAATGAACGACCAAAAAACAGAGTCTTGGTCCATCTTAGTATGAAAATCAGTATCAATCCCACTTTTCAAGCCTGCTGAAGGCGTGGTGGAGTGGTAAACACCACCCCGGCTCTACCAGGGGCTTGAGGTGGTCTCCCACAGCTCTGCTGGTGGAGTGGTAAACACCACCCCCGGCTCTACCAGGGGCTTGAGGTGGTCTCCCACAGCTCTGCTGGTGGAGTGGTAAACACCACCCCCGGCTCTACCAGGGGCTTGAGGTGGTCTCCCACAGCTCTGCTGGTGGAGTGGTAAACACCACCCCCGGCTCTACCAGGGGCTTGAGGTGGTCTCCCACAGCTCTGCTGGTGGAGTGGTAAACACCACCCCCGGCTCTACCAGGGGCTTGAGGTGGTCTCCCACAGCTCTGCTTATGTCATGTTCTGTGGCCTTGCTGTTCCATTTCTTGACTGTCCCTGTAACACAGAAAGAAACACATTTAGTCAAATTATATAAAACACTCAAACACAGTAATGGATATGGAGCATCTATGGCCTCAGTTACACCTGGCACCTAAATGTGACTTCTGTCATCTGATCACTCGAAGCTGCATTAGGTTCAGATCTACCAGGATGGGCCTTTGACATAGTCTGGATGCAGTCAGGCCACCGAATATGCATCAGCAATGTAAAGAGATGGGGTGAAGGAGTGGGGAAAAGTACATTTTACACAAATGACCTTCATAATAATTTAAATGTTATTTGTCACATATGTATGTTATTGCGGGTGTAGTTAAATGCTTGTGTTCCTAGCTCCAACAGTACAGTAGTATCTAACTAAATGCGTGTGTTTCTAGCTCCAACAGTGCAGTAATATCTAACTAAATGCTTGTGTTTCTAGCTCCAACAGTACAGTAGTATCTAACTAAATGCTTGTGTTCCTAGCTCCATCAGTACAGTAGTATCTAACTAAATGCGTGTGTTTCTAGCTCCAACAGTACAGTAGTATCTAACTAAATGCTTGTGTTCCTAGCTCCATCAGTACAGTAATATCTAACTAAATGCTTGTGTTCCTAGCTCCAACAGTGCAGTAGTATCTAACTAAATGCTTGTGTTCATAGCTCCAACAGTGCAGTAATATCTAACTAAATGCTTGTGTTCCTAGGTCCAACAGTGCAGTAATATCTAACTAAATGCTTGTGTTCCTAGCTCCAACAGTAATATCTAACTAAATGCTTGTGTTCCTAGCTCCAACAGTGCAGTAATATCTAACTAAATGATTGTGTTCCTAGCTACAACAGTGCAGTAATATCTAACTAAATGCTTGTGTTCCTAGCTCCAACAGTGCAGTAATATCTAACTAAATGCTCGTGTTCCTAGCTCCAACAGTGCAGTAATATCTAACTAAATGCTTGTGTTCATAGCTCCAACAGTGCAGTAATATCTAACTAAATGCTTGTGTTCCTAGCTCCAACAGCGCAGTAATATCTAACTAAATGATTGTGTTTCTAGTTAGAACAGTGCAGTAATATCTAACAATGTCACAACAAATACCTAATACACACAAATCTAAGTAATGGAATAAGAATAAATCAAATCAAATGTATTTATAAAGCCCTTCTTACATCAGCTGATATCTCAAAGTGCTGTACAGAAACCCAGCCTAAAACGCCGAACAGCAAGCAATGCAGGTGTAGAAGCACGGTGGCTAGGAAAAACTCCCTAGAAAGTCCAAAACCTAGGAAGAAACCAGGCTATGAGGGGTGGCCAGTCCTCTTCTGGCTGTGCCAGGTGGAGATTATAACAGAACATGACCAAGATGTTCATAAATGACCAGCATGGTCAAATAATAATAATCACAGTAGTTGTCGAGGGTGCAACAGGTCAGCACCTCAGGAGTAAATGCTCCTGCTGTCTCTAGAGAGTTGAAAACAGCAGGTCTGGGACAGGTAGCACGTCCGGTGAACAGGTAAGGTTTCCATAGCCGTAGGCAGAACAGTTGAAACTGGAGCAGCAGCACGGCCAGGGGACAGCAAGGAGTCACCAGGCCAGGTAGTCCTGAGGCAGGGTCCTAGGGCTCAGGTCCTCCGAGAGAGAGAAAGGAGTCATCATGCCAGGTAGTCCTGAGGCATGGTCCTAGGGCTCAGGTCCTCCGAGAGAGAGAAAGGAAGAGAGAATTAGAGAGAGCATACTTAAATTGACACAGGACACCAGATAAGACAGGAGAAATAGTCCAGATATAACAGACTGACCCTAGCCCCCCGACACAAACTACTGCAGCATAAATACTAGAGGCTGAGACAAGAGGGTTCAGGAGACACTGTGGCCCCATCCGATGATACCCCCAGACAGGGCCAAACAGGCAGGATATAACCCCACCCACTTTGCCAAAGCACAGCCCCCACACCACTAGAGGGATATCTTCAACCACCAACTTACCATCCTGAGAGAAGGCCGAGTATAGCCCACAAAGATCTCCGCCATGGCACAACCCAAGGGGGGTGGGGGGGCTAACCCAGACAGGAGTTATATCCAATGATATCCAAGAAGACCACGTCAGTGACTCAACCCACTCAAGTGACGCACCCCTCCTAGGGACGGCATGAAAAAGCACCAGTAAGCCAGTGACTCATATATATTAATATATGGATAAGCGATGTCAGAGCGGCATAGACAGATACAGTAGAATAGGATAGAATACAGTATATACATATGAGATGAGTAATACATAGACTAAGATACATTAGTATAGGATAGAATACAGTATATATATATATATGAGATGAGTAATACATAGACTGGGATACAGTAGAATAGGACAGAATACAGTATATACATATGAGATGAGTAATACATAGACTAAGATACAGTAGAATAGGATAGAATACAGTATATACATATGAGATGAGTAATACATAGACTAAGATACAGTAGAATAGGATAGAATACAGTATATACATATGAGATGAGTAATACATAGACTAAGATACAGTAGAATAGGATAGAATACAGTATATACATATGAGATGAGTAATACATAGACTAAGATACAGTAGAATAGGATAGAATACAGTATATACATATGAGATGAGTAATGCCAGATATGTAAACATTATTAAAGTGACTAGTGTTCCATTCCTTGAAGTGGCCAATGATTTCAAGTCTGTGTATGTAGGCAGCAGCCTCTCTGTGTTAGTGATGGAAAAACAGCTTCAGTCTCTCGGTCCCAGCTTTGATGCACCTGTACTGACCTCGCCTTCTGGATGATAGCGGACTGAACAGACAGTGGCTCGGGTAATAACAAAGAAAAAATGTGTGTGCCTGAGGAGAAATTAACTTTCCTACAGCCAAAAGGGGTGAGAAATTACACATCCTTGGGACGTCCCTAGCCCGTTGAAGTTGACATTTAAAAGGGTTAAGGTTAGGGTTTAGGGTAGGGATGTCCCAAGGATCCCGGATAGCATTGACCATTGTGCATTCTTCTGTCTCTTTTACATAGCAGGTGATGGGTTCTGACTTCTGAACTTGAAAATATGAAATATCCTTATTATGTGAAATTTAATGAAACAATAATGTATGTTGATGCTAAAATGATGTACAATATTCCATGATGTTTCTATATGATAACAATAGAGTAATATATTTAATATGATGTACAATATTCCATGATCTTTCTATATGATAACAATAGAGTAATATATTTAATATGATGTACAATATTCCATGATGTTCCTATATGATAACAATAGAGTAATATATTTAATTTGCCATATACTATTTTTTAACAGTTTCACTAATACATTTTTATTAACTTAATTATGATTCAACATCAGTTCACCTTCTCACCTCATACTGTATTGGAGCAGCAGCAGCTGACTGCCCAGTTCACCGTCAGTTCACCGTCTCACCTCATACTGTATTGGAGCAGCAGCAGCTGACTGCCCGGTTCAACATCAGTTCACCGTCTCACCTCATACTGTATTGGAGCAGCAGCAGCTGACTACCCGGTTCAACATCAGTTCACCGTCTCACCTCATACTGTATTAGAGCAGCAGCAGCTGACTTGATCTTTGATGCTAATCATCATGTGTTGAATCTGAGAGTAAATAGAGCCGACTACAACTCTAAAAATGAAGGGTTCAACTGGAGTTGTTCTCAGATCCCCTAAGAACCGTAGGGTTCTTGGTCAATGAAAAACAGCCCCAAAAGGTTCTTCAAAGAACTTGTTAGAAGGTGGGTTCATCGAGGAACCTCCGTTGTTGCTGGACTTCTTCCGGGAACTTCGCAATTACAACTGAAAACGATGGTGACAAGTTTGGATGCGACAACAGTTAAAAAGGTTAAGTTGGGTTGATGTTTGGCTCTGAATATGTCTCTAAATAATTTATATATAATAATATCACATACTAATAATGAATAACGAAGATAATGATGGTTTTCTGTGAATATCTTCCATAACGTTACTATAGCTAATTACCGTAAATATTAGAAAGCCGGGTTTGACCGTCGGCGTTGTATGAGCTACAGTACAGTACCGTTATCTAGCTAGATAACGTTATGTCCTAACTAGGCAGAACTAGGTTTGGATTATTTCCCCCAACTATATTCTTTCCCATATATATTGTATATCGTTTCCATAAAGCCAACATGGCTTTACACTCATTAACGTAAGTTTCCAATCTAGAGCAGTTCTTTCTTTTGTAATAATGAACTAGCTAACGTTAACTAACTAAGGACGGTGACCTGTCTAGACGAGATGTTACAACGAACTGAATCGTCAATGGAGGTCTTCCTCTTTATATGGCCTGCTACAGCATGCAATACTATTAACTCACAAGGGGGCATAACGTTACATGGACGATACTATCCCATTTTGGAAACGTTACATAGACAATACTATCCCATTTTGGACACGTTACATGGACAATACTATCCCATTTTGGAAACGTTACATGGACAATACTATCCCGTTTTGGAAACGTTACATGGACAATCCTATCCCGTTTTGGAAACGTTACATGTACGCACCCTTGTGGAGGGAAATGAATATCTTAGATGGTAGCTGTAGATGGGATTCAAATGCATAATGGTATTAATACAGTGTCCAGACTACCTCTTTTGTACAAATGCCCTTCAGAATCCAAACACAGTATTGCTACTCAGCAAAATGTTGCATATAATCTTTCAAGTCAGCCTGATAAAATATAGAACAATTTGTGTACAAAGATATCTTGAAATGTGATATTAGGCCTGTATGGCAGTACTGTTACTGTATGGCAGTACTATATTGGCTAGTGCTTTCTTCAATATGTTCTTCTATTTTACATTACATTGTATGTCGATGCCATTTATCTTTCAATATTTATTTTGTATATATATATAGGTTTTAATGCTTGTAAGACTATTCTGACACATTTTCTCTTCCTTTGAAATTCTTATAGGACAGAATATGGACACAATGCAATTGGGATCAAGAAGAAGGTACAGATCTGTTGTAGGACAGCTGCATTTGAAGTGTACATTTAACCTACATAGCAGTCAATACAAACTGAAATCTATTAGCATACAAATGTGTGCAAATGATCTTTTCAGATCTTCTCATAAATGAATCAAGTCCATGGAATGGATATAGACAAAAAGATAATTCAAGGACTATCAGAGGTGGAGAGGCGAGGAAGGGGTGAGGACATCATCCTGCTATTTTGACAGTTCCTGAAGGACAATACAGAAGAGGGATTTGCTCTTATTCCTTCCCTTTCTCTAATGTATTTTGTAATAAAATGATCAATTGTAGTAAGATCATTGCTTTACTTTACTAGGACTGGAGACCACACTAGTGATTCTGCTCTTGCCCTACCTCTTCAATGAGGACCCGAGTGGCCTCTATGTCCGTGACAAGGTATGCCTATGCACCAATCATCTGTTTCTTCATAAACATAGGTGTGCATGCTGATATAAAACTACAGCTGAACATTTGTTATATTCTTTGTTAATTGTATGTGTATTAATCTTTTCTTACTTTTGTTGACACAGATTTCACCGCCCTTCACTCCTTTACTGCACATCGTCTGAAATCCATTTCACCATGAGAGTGAAATCCCGCTGGCCTTTGATGGGGGAGAACATCCACGCCCTCGAGGACGTCCCCATGGGACTTGGGGCTCTGCTAGGGCTGTATTTTTTATTTTCCCGTAAATTTCCCAAAAATGTCAGAAAAACACTTATGTTGTTAAGTTACTGTGTTCTGTGGAGAAGAGAAGTTGGGGTGAAGTTACCAGGGCCGGTCATAAAGATGGCAAACTTCCTAACATAACTAAGTGGATATGATATAAACACTAAAGCGGAAAAATCTGTATTTAGCATCAAGTCTACAATATTGTTAGTTTACCTATGATTCATTTTTAATGTATGTTGTTTTTATTGTACATCACTATTTTATATATTTTAAATGTCATGAAAAGCACTATACAAAGTAAATGTATTATTTATTATGGTCTGACATGTCTGCAGAAATGTTGCAATTTTGTAATGTGTTTTGTTTGGTAAATTGTTTTGCAAATATTAATTCACATTTGTGGTGCCACTAAATAAACAATTTATTATTTAAATCAATATTGTTATTAATATTATTCAAATATGTTTTTATAAAGGAGGGGTTCTTTGAGGAACCATGATAATGGGTTATTCAAAGAACTTATAGGGGTTCCCACAAAAGGTTCTTTGAATAACTTTTAGGGGTTCCCCCACTGTTTCAATTTGAAGAACCCCTAAAGGATACTCCAGGAACCTTTACTTTTTAGAGTGTATATTGATAAAACTCACCTTGTCCGAGAGACATTTACACAGTTACACACAGCCAAATTTGTGATTAGTATTTTGGGGCGAAATAGCGGCCACAACAGACAGACCTGCTATGGCCCATAATTCAACGTCCTTGGACGTCACGGGCTGAGTGGGTATGACCAAAGTTATTCTATTTAGCTGCACTTTGTAGTACATTTTTACACTATAATAAATGTTTCTGATGCCACATCGCCCGTTTTCAAAGGGAGTCGTTGGTTTTTAGATGCAGTCGCTTTTTAGCTTTTTGTCTGAAAGTATTTTCTCAACTGCGATACCAACTCCAGTCAGCAGATGGCGATGTGCGTCTTTCAGGTGATTCTGCCACTGTGACGTATAATCTAGTGGACGGGACACTTCTTCAACATCAACAGCTAGTCAGCCACCTTGGTTCACTAACTTTATGGAAAAAGGTTTATTCAATAAATCTAGCAACTCCTCCCACACTGGGGAAAATACTGGAATACACACTCAGAGCCTCCTGACTGGGCCCTGTTTACACCTCCACACAGGAATACACACTCAGAGCCTCCTGACTGGGCCCTGTTTACACCTCCACACAGGAATACACACTCAGAGCCTCCTGACTGGGCCCTGTCTACACCTCCACACAGGAATACACACTCAGAGCCTACGAGGCTTTTCTAACTACTACACTTTGCGTGTTTCCCTCACCTCTTTAAAAAAAAGAAAAAGGTTTGAGATTTTGTATCGACTCGGCTCACTGCCTCTCAGATCAAAGGTGGGTCCATCTGCTCCGTTCCCGAAGTGCGGTCTCCCTGAGATCAAGTTAGAGGGATCCCTCGTGCACCATTTACCTAACCCATTTACCCAGGCCATTTACCCAGGTCGCCACGAGCGGTCACCAAGTGAAGATTAACATCCCCAAATGTGGTTAATTTCTTTCATATCAAATGAGACGAACTTATCACACAAGTCAGAGTTATTCTTAAACTAAATCTTTATTCACTTAATAAAGGAGCAGGTCAATACAACGTACACATATAAAGTGAATCAATTGAGTGCTCTACGATAATGATGGCTGGTCGACAAATCACCCCCAGATGATTTGTTGAGAGGCACAAGACAAAAGTATAAAGGTCTTTTACAGCCAAGATACACCTCTTTCAACCTACATAACGAACAACAGATGTATAGAACGGGTCACAAGGTTAAGATTTGTATGAAAGATACTTATAATTCTCAGCAGACAGTATCTGCTGTAAAATCAGTACTCTGTGTATAGACCAGGGTCTGGCCCTGAGGTCGTCTCTCCCTGGTACCATATAGAACAGAAACATTAACTCATGCTCTGGAATGCGGTCTCTTTAGGTTTTATCACCCAAAAGACATTGTAAATGTCCTGTCAGTGTTATCTCACAGAGGCCCATCCTCAGTAGAACACACAGACACAATAGTTCTAAGAACCCTCTAAGAACCCTCTATTCTGTTGCATAAAACAACCATTTGATCCAATAAAATAATTATAACATAATCTTGCAATTTTGCTCTCAGTGTCCACTGAAAGTTGACTAGTAACAACAACTGGGACATAAAAGTCACCCATGAGATCCACTAAATATGCCCAAGAAGAGGCAAACAAAAGAACTGGTGTTACACATACTGACTAACGAGGTGACACCAATCAGTGTGCCCTACGTGCTAACGAGCTATACGTGCTAGAGTCCAACCTCAAAACATAAATGGAAAAACGAAAGCCTGGAACACCTTCCCCCTTAAAACAACAAATAAATCCTATAATTTTTGTTGGACAAGTTTGCTCACCACCAACAGAAAACAACTTCCATTTCACATTATAATCAACTACAATGCTTCACCTTCTACAATATAAACATGGTGTCTACTGGCTGTCAACAATTAAAAACAGGTATTTCTAAATAATAATATACAATCGTATTATTTTTTTCTCCTTTTTCATTCTATAGACTCCTAAAACTCAACAAACTTCTAGAACTCTCGTCTTCCTAAAACTCACCAGCTTCTAGAACTCTCGTCCCCTTGGAACGAGCCCAAACAAAACTCATCTCCAATACGGAAAAACGTGCAGTCAAAGTAAATTGATCCATGGCAACGCAATGGCTAAACGCAAATCTATTTGACTGCCCACCCTTGAAACAATCAGCAACCAAGTTGTCCTTAACACGGACATGTCTGATTTCAAGAGGAAACTCCTGCAATATCCACAGTAACTTTCCACCTCACTGCGGAGCTTCTCTCTCTTTTCAGAGTTCACTAGATAGGCATGTTGTTGGATCGGGGCCCAGTCCCCAATGTCATGCTCTAGTACATTTGGGTTGGCACATCTGAGAATGAACCCTGCTATTCTAAAAGAAGGGCAACAATGTCAATATAATTATACCCGAAAATTGTCAGTTGATTGCATAAATAATTATGATTACTAAAAGTTACATGAATGTACACCCCTTTGATAATATGTATTGTCAATAATTCACTTAATGGTAAGGCATGGTATAATAAAAAATGTTTAAAAAAATATTTGATTGCATAGTCTTATTTTCAACGACTTTTCAATTACATTTTGCTAGGTGGGATAGCCTCAATGACAAAACACAGTTTTAACGTGTCCAAATCAATAACCAATATGCGGAAACAGTTTGGGATACATTGAAAACCTAAACATAACATGTGCTATTTACACAAACATCTGCCACAATAATCATATTTCTTGTATTTTTTTAAACAAGCTCCTTATAAACTGCACAAGCACCAGAAACAGTGTTGTTTTGACAAGTAGCAATAAATCACTGATATCGATTAGGGGGGAAATCAGGCTGTACGTGATGTTGGAATGCATTTAAATGTACGGGTCGCTAAACAAAGGAACGCAACACTTATTTGTCATAACTAATCAATTTCATGCTAAAATCATTTGTGCAACAGGAGGGAGATGAGGTTGCACGTCCTATTAAAACTAACAGCTCAAAAACCACACGGAATCTGGGAATAATGTGTACTTACTAAATCTCATAAATAGTACTCTTTCAAATCAGAGCTTGGATTATTCCCCCTGAGGCTAATATCCATATCATGTTGAAATCAATAGAACAGGGGGCAAACGTTTAGGGTTCTACATTGTGACATCATTACAATTCTCCTACTACAATGTTAAAACATTCTACATTGTGACATCATTAAAATACTCCTACTACAAAGTTAAAACATTCTACATTGTGACATTTCATTGATATCATGAAACAACTCCTTCATGTATTTTCTGATGATTAGTCAGAGATCTTTTATCAGATTATCTATGGTCACAGCTATATATTTGCTCTCCTGTGTGTGTTCTCTTGTACACTGTCAGATAGCTAGATTGAACAAAACTCTTCCCACATTGATCACAGCTATAAGGTTAATCTCCTGTGTGTGTTCTCTGGTGCACTGTCAGAGAGCTAGATTGAACAAAACTCTTCCCACATTGATCACAGCTATAAGGTTTCTCTCCTGTGTGTGTTCTCTGGTGCACTGTCAGATGGCCAGATTGACAAAAACTCTTCCCACATTGATCACAGCTATAAGATTTCTCTCCTGTGTGTGTTCTCTGGTGTAAAGTCAGAGAGACAGATGCAGTAAAACTCTTCCCACATTGATCACAGCTGTAAGGTTTCTCTCCTGTGTGTGTTCTCTGGTGTAAAGTCAGAGAGCCAGATGTAGTAAAACTCTTCCCACATTGATCACAGCTATAAGGTTTCTCTCCTGTGTGTGTTCTCTGGTGCACTGTCAGATGGCCAGATTGACAAAAACTCTTCCCACATTGATCACAGCTATAAGATTTCTCTCCTGTGTGTGTTCTCTGGTGTAAAGTCAGAGAGACAGATGCAGTAAAACTCTTCCCACATTGATCACAGCTGTAAGGTTTCTCTCCTGTGTGTGTTCTCTGGTGTAAAGTCAGAGAGCCAGATGTAGTAAAACTCTTCCCACATTGATCACAGCAATAAGGTTTCTCTCCTGTGTGTGTTCTCTGGTGTAGAGTCAGCTGGTTAGATGTAGTAAAACACTTCCCACATTGATCACAGCTGAAAGATTTCTCTCCTGTGTGTATTCTCTGGTGATTGGTCAGAGCTCCAGATTGACTAAAACTCTTCCCACATAGATCACAGCTATAAGGTTTCTCTCCTGTGTGTGTTCTCTGGTGTACAATCAGCTGGCTATATCTAGTAAAACTCTTCCCACATTGGTCCCAGCTAAAAGATTTCTCTCCTGTGTGTGTTCTCTGGTGTACAGTCAAATGGCAAGATCTATCAAAACTCTTCCCACATTGACCACAGCTATAAGATTTCTCTCCTGTGTGTGTTCTCTGATGTCGAGTCAGAACGCTAGATGTAGTAAAACTCTTCCTACATTGACCACAGCTATAAGGTTTCTCTCCTGTGTGTGTTCTCTGGTGTATTTTAAGTTCTGATGAAGATTTGCAACCTTTCCCACAGTCAGAGCAGAAGTGAGATTTCTTCCCTGTGGTTCTCTGCTGGTGTTTCTTGAGGTGTTTTGACGTGGAGAGACTCTTCTCTGCCTCATCAGCATCATGATGTTGTTGAGGCTCCCCAGAGGATCCACGATAGTCACGTCTCTCTCCTGTGTGAACAACAAGTCAGACAGATGGTTAAAAGCCCACAACAGCAGAAATCCACTGTAAAAGGTGATGCCAACAGCGTAGCCATGATGTTGTACAACAATTGTCGTCTGCCCTTGGTTCACTCCAGACTTGACTGCCCTTGACCAGCACAAAAACACCCTGTGGCGTACTGCACTAGCATCGAATATTCCCCGCGATATGAAACTTTCAGGGAAGTCAGAAACCAATACACACGGTCAGTTTGAAAAAGCTAGCCTTTACTTTCCTAACAGAAATATGCATCCTGCAGCACTAATTCCCAAAAGTTTTGGGACACTGTAAAGTCCATGGAAAATAAGAGTATCTCCTCCCAGCTGCCAACTGCACTGAGGCTAGGAAACACTGTCACCACTGATAAATCCACGACAATAGAGCAATTCAATAAGCATTTTTCTACGGTTGGCCATGCTTTCCACCTGGCTACCCCAACCCCGGCTAACAGCTCCGCACCCCTCGCAGCAACTTGCCCAAGCTCCCCCTGCTTCTCCTTCACCCAAATACAAACAGCTGATGTTCTGAAAGAGCTGCAAAATCTGGATGCCTAAAAATCAGCTGGGCTAGACAATCTGGACCCTCTCTTCCTAAAGTTATCTGCCGCCATTGTTGAAACCCCTATTACTGGTCTGTTCAATCTCTCTTTCGTATCGTCTGAGATTCCTAAAGATCGGAAAGCTGCCGTGGTCATCCCCCTCTTCAAAGGGGGTGACACTCTAGACCCAAACTGTTGTAGACCTATATCCATCCTGCCCTGCCTTTCTAAAGTCTTCGAAAGCAAAGTGAACAAACCGATCACTGACCATTTCGAATCCCACCGTACCTTCTCCGCTATGCAATCTGGTTTCCGAGCTGGTCACGGGTGCACCTCAGCCTCGCTCAAGTTACTAAACGATATCATAACCGCCATCGATAAAAGACAGTACTGTGCAGCCGTATTCATCAACCTAGCCAAGTCTTTCGACTCTGTCAATCCCCGTATTCTTATCGGCAGACTCAACAGCCTTGGTTTCTCAAATGACTGCCTCGCCTGGTTCACCAACTACTTCTCTGATGGAGTTCAGTGTGTCAAATCGGAGGGCCTGTTGTCCGGACCTCTGGCAGTCTCTATGGGGGTGCCACAGGGTTCAATTCTCAGGCTGACTCTGTATATATCAATGCTGTAACTCTTGCTGTGGGTGTTTCTCTGATGACACCATTCTGTATACATATGGCCCTTCTTTGGACACTGTGTTAACAAACCTCCATACGAGCTTCAACGCCATACAACTCTCCTTCCGTGGCCTCCAACTGCTCTTATATGCTAGTAAAACTAAATGCTCTTCAACCGATCGCTGCCTGCATCCGCCCGCCCGACAAGCATCACTACTCTGGACTAGAGGTCGACCGATTATGATTTTTCAATGCCGATACCGACACCGATTATTGGAGGGGAAAAAAAGCCGATACCGATTAATCGGACGATTTATTTAAAAAAATGTTTTTTAAATATATATATCATACACACACACACATTTTTGTAATAATGACAATTGCAACAATACTGAATGAACAATGAACACTTTTATTTTAAACTTAAAATAATACATAAATACACACACATGCACACAGCTCTGAAGTGACAATGATACTGAAGAGTCTGCTTAGGAGACAAATACTCTCAACTGTTTGAATAAAAATTGAGTTTAAGTTACCTGTGATGAATGTTGAAAACAAAAACTTTAATTTCTATATGCAGGAAATCCTATTTTAATAATGGGCATGGTAAGAATTGACAACCAAAGTGCGAGTCATAATTCCCATGACACCTAGCAAAAAGCGGTTCCTTCATTTATTGCATAGGATATTTTTAGATTCACTTAAAATAAGGTCTGTGTTTCGTGTAGGCTTACATCACCGTGCCAATTTTATAACTGTGTAGATATCCATAGGACAAGGTAACTCTGATCAATATTGGCTAAATATAAGCCAAGATATTAAAAAAAATTGTAGAGTGGATTTATGAAAATATGTTGACAAACGTTACCTTATCCTAGTGAGATTTACACGGGTATCAAAACGTCGAGGCGGTTTAAGCCTGCACGAAACACAGACCTTATTTGAAGTAGATCAAGACATTCTCTATGGAAGACATGAACGGTAAAATAACGAAGGAACCCCTTTCAAATTCAGCCGCAAGTTATTACAGGAATTATAACGCGTCGACTATTTCTCTCTAAACCATATACCTTTGACTAATCCGGAAACTTTCACCTCGAAAACAAAACGTTTATTCCGTTCCGTATGTTATCTAACGGTTGGCATCTACGAGTCTAAATATTCCTGTTACATTGCACAACCTTCAATGTTGTCATAATTACGTAAAATTCTGGCAAATTAGTTCGCAAAGAGCCAGGCGGCCCAAACTGTTGCATATACCCTGACTCTGAGTGCAATGAACGCAAGAGAAATGACACAATTTCACCTGGTTAATATTGCCTGCTAACCTGGATTTCTTTTAGCTAAATATGCAGGTTTAAAAATATATACTTGTGTATTGATTTTAAGAAAGGCATTGATGTTTATGGTTAAGTACACATTGGAGCAATGACAGTCATTGATTGATTGTTTTTTATAAGATAAGTTTAATGCTAGCTAGCAACTTAGCTTACTGCACTCGCCAACAGGCAGGCTCCTCGTGGAGTGCAATGTAATCAGGTGTTAGAGCATTGGACTAGTTAACTGTAAGGTTGCAAGATTGGATCCCCCGAGCTGACAAGGTTAAAAATCTGTCGTTCTGCCCCGTTCCTAGGCCGTCATTGAAAATAAGAATGTGTTCTTAACTGAATTGCCTAGTTAAATAAAGATTAAATAAAGGTGTAAAAAAAAAAAGTATATATATATAAAAAAAAAAATACATCTGCAAATCGGCGCCCAAAATACCGATTTCCGATTGTTATGAAAAATTGAAATCGGCCCTGATTAATCGGTCGACCTCTACTCTGGACGGTTCTGACTTAGAATATGTGGACAACTATAAATACCTAGGTGTCTGGTTAGACTGTAAACTCTCCTTCCAGACTCACATTAAGCATCTCCAATCCAAAGTTAAATCTAGAATCGGCTTCCTATTTCCTATAGCCTCCTTCACACTGCCAAACATGGCCTCGTAAAACTGACTATCCTACCGATCCATGACTTCGGTTATGTCATTTACAAAAGGTGATTCTACAAAGTATTGAAAAGTATTATTGGTGTGAATACAAGAACAATAACATAGGCCTACTGTAAGACCCATTACTTCACCTAACAACAACATAGACCTACTGTAGGACCCATAACTTCACTTAACAGCATACACCTACTGTAGGACCCATAACTTCACCTAACAACAACATAGACCTACTGTAGGACCCATAACAATAACATAGACCTACTGTAGGACCCATAACTTCACCTAACAATAACATAGACCTACTGTAGGACCCATAACTTCACCTAACAACAACCTAGACCTACTGTAGGACCCATAACTTCACCTAACAGCATACACCTACTGTAGGACCCATAACTTCACCTAACAACAACATACACCTACTGTAGGACCCGTAACTTCACCTAACAACAACATAGACCTACTGTAGGACCCATAACTTCACCTAACAACAACATAGACCTACTGTAGGACCCATAACTTCACCTAACAACAACATAGACCTACTGTAGGACCCATAACTTCACCTAACAGCATACACCTACTGTAGGACCCATAACTTCACCTAACAACAACATAGACCTACTGTAGGACCCATAACAATAACATAGACCTACTGTAGGACCCATAACTTCACCTAACAATAACATAGACCTACTGTAGGACCCATAACTTCACCTAACAACAACATAGACCTACTGTAGGACCCATAACTTCACCTAACAACAACATAGACCTATGACTATAAATAATTTAATATTTACAGGTGAAACATGGACAATGTATTTTTCATGACATTTCATAACCTGATCACCAGATAATTTTGTGAATAATCCCACTAGGCTACTCTGTAATGTGATGTCATTCTAAATGTCCTGAATAACGGAAAATAGCTCAGACTAACGTGACCCTACTGTAAATCAAGCAGACAATAACACAATATAAACATCAATTTGTTAGGGATGTTGGATCCAACTTGGAGCACAGCATAACTGTCTTTACCAGAGTAAAGAATGAAGAAGCACTTTGGTTGTTGCATGTCGTGATGTTTGTCATGTGACTGGCATTCAGAAAATGATTTCCTGGATCAGCTGATGATAGTTGAACATGTGACTGTTACTAAATTGCTACAGTATTAAGAATTATGTGTAATTATTGAACCAGTTATATGCATATCATATTTTCTGGGCCCGAGTAGCAGGCAGTTTAATTTGGGCACGCTTTTCATCCAAAATTCCAATTGCTGCCCCCTACCCTAGAGAAGTTAAGCTCGAGACCTTGGGTCTCGACCCCACCCTGTGCAACTGGGTCCTGGACTTTCTGACCGGCTGCCCCCAGGTGGCGAAGGTAGGAAACAATATCTCCACCCCGCTGATCCTCAACACTGGGGCCCCACAAGGGTGCGTTCTGAGCCCTCTCCTGTACTCCCTGTTCACCCATGACTGTGTGGCCATGCACGCCTCCAACTCAATCATCAAGTTTGCAGACGACACTACAGTGGTCGGCTTGATTACCAACAACGACAAGACGACCCGCAGGGAGGAGGTGAGGGCACTCGGAGTGTGGTGTCAGGAAAATAACCTCTCACTCAACATCAACAAAACAAAGGAGATGATCGTGGACTTCAGGAAACTGCAGAGGGAGCACCCCCCTATCCACATCGACGGGACAGTAGTGGAGAAGGTGGAACGTTTTTAGTTCCTTGGCGTACACATCACAGACAAACTGAAATGGTCCACCCACACAGACAGTGTGGTGAAGAAGGCGCAACAGCGACACTTCAACCTCAGGAGGCTGAAGAAATTTGTCTTGTCACCGAACACACTCACAAACTTTTATAGACGCACAATTGAGAGCATCCTGTCGGGCTGTATCACCGCCTGGTATGGCAACTGCACCGCCCTCAACCGCAAGACCCTCCAGAGGGTGGTCCGGTCTGCACAAGGCATCACCGGGGCAAACTACCTGCCCTCCAGGACACCTACACCACTCGATGTCACAGGAAGGCCAAAAAGATCATCAAGGACAACAACCACCCGAGCCACTGCCTGTTCACACCGCTATCATCCAGAAGACGAGGTCAATACAGGTGCATCAAAGCTGGGACCGAGAGACTGAAAAACAGCTTCTATCTCAAGGCCATCAGACTGTTAACCTGCCATCACTAACATTGAGAGGCTGCTGCCAACATACAGACTCAATCTCTAGCCACTTTAATAAATGGACTTAATAAAAGGTATCTCTAGTCACTTTAAATAACGCAACTTTAATGATGTTCACATACGCTACATTACTCTCATATGTATATACAGTATTCTATAACATCTACTGCATCTGCCTATGACGCACGGCCATCGCTCATCCATGTATTTATATGTACATATTCTTATTCATCCCTTACATTTGTGTGTATAAGGTAGTTGTTGTGAATTTGTTAGATTACTTGTTAGATATTACTGCATTGTCGGAACTAGAAGCACAAGCATTTCACTACAGTCGCATTAACATCTGCTAACCATGTGTATGTGATCATTAACATCCGCTAAACATGTGTATGTGACCATTAACATCCGCTAACCATGTGTATGTGACCATTAACATCCGCTAACCATGTGTATGTGACCATTAACATCTGCTAACCATGTGTATGTGACCATTAACATCTGCTAACCATGTGTATGTGACCATTAACATCTGCTAACCATGTGACCATTAACATCCGCTAACCATGTGTATGTGACCATTAACATCTGCTAACCATGTGTATGTGACCATTAACATCTGCTAACCATGTGTATGTGACCATTAACATCTGCTAACCATGTGTATGTGACCTTTAACATCTGCTAACCATGTGTATGTGACCTTTAACATCCGCTAACCATGTGTATGTGCCCAATAACATCTGTTAACCATGTGTATGTGCCCATTAACATCTGCTAACCATGTGTATGTGCCCAATAACATCTGCTAACCATGTATATGTGACCATTAACATCTGCTAACCATGTGTATGTGACCATTAACATCTGCTAACCATGTGTATGTGACCATTAACATCTGCTAACCATGTGTAGGTGACCAATAACATCCGCTAACCATGTGTATGTGACCAATAACATCCGCTAACCATGTGTATGTGACCAATAACATCTGCTAACCATGTATATGTGACCATTAACATCTGCTAACCATGTGTATGTGCCCATTAACATCTGCTAACCATGTGTATGTGCCCATTAACATCTGCTAACCATGTGTATGTGACCATTAACATCTGCTAACCATGTGCATGTGACCATTAACATCTGCTAACCATGTGTATGTGACCATTAACATCTGCTAACCATGTGTATGTGACCATTAACATCTGCTAACCATGTGTATGTGACCATTAACATTTGATTTGACCTGACCAAGATGTGTCAGGTTTGTCAATTTATTAATTGTCTTTTGCTTGAAACCCTCCTGTCAATGTTGAGTAAGGACGCACACCTGATTACGCATATAGAGGTAGGACTAGTCTACCTGGTTACACATATAGAAGTAGGACTAGTCTACCTGGTTACACATATAGAAGTAAGACTAGTCTACCTGGTTACACATATAGAAGTAGGACTAATCTACCTGGTTACACATATAGAAGTAAGACTAGTCTACCTGGTTACACATATAGAAGTAGGACTAATCTACCTGGTTACACATATAGAAGTAGGACTAGTCTACCTGGTTACACATATAGAAGTAGGACTAATCTACCTGGTTACACATATAGAAGTAGGACTAGTCTATCTGGTTACGCATATAGAAGTAGGACTAGTCTACCTGGTTACACATATAGAAGTAGGACTAGTCTACCTGATTACGCATATAGAAGCAGGACTAGTCTACCTGATTACGCATATAGAAGTAGGACTAGTCTACCTGGTTACACATATAGAAGTAGGACTAGTCTACCTGATTACGCATATAGAAGCAGGACTAGTCTACCTGGTTACACATATAGAAGTAGGACTAGTCTACCTGACAACACATATAGTAGTAGGACTAGTCTACCTGGTTATACATATAGAGGTAGGACTAGTCTACCTGGTTACGCATATAGTAGTAGGACTAGTCTACCTGGTTACGCATATAGAAGTAGGACTAGTCTACCTGATTACACATATAGAAGTAGGACTAGTCTACCTGGTTACACATATAGTAGTAGGACTAGTCTACCTGATTACACATAGAGGTAGGACTAGTCTACCTGATTACACATATAGAGGTAGGACTAGTCTACCTGGTTACACATATAGAAGTAGGACTAGTCTACCTGGTTACACATATAGAGGTAGGACTAGTCTACCTGATTACACATATAGAGGTAGGACTAGTCTACCTGGTTACACATAGAGAAGTACGACTAGTCTACCTGACTACACATATAGTAGTAGGACTAGTCTACCTGGTTACACATGTAGAAGTAGGACTAGTCTACCTGGTTACACATATAGAAGTACGACTAGTCTACCTGGTTACACATATAGAAGTAGGACTAGTCTACCTGGTTACACATAGAGAAGTACGACTAGTCTACCTGACTACACATATAGTAGTAGGACTAGTCTACCTGGTTACACATAGAGAAGTACGACTAGTCTACCTGACTACACATATAGTAGTAGGACTAGTCTACCTGGTTACACATAGAGAAGTACGACTAGTCTACCTGACTACACATATAGTAGTAGGACTAGTCTACCTGGTTACACATGTAGAAGTAGGACTAGTCTACCTGGTTACACATATAGAAGTACGACTAGTCTACCTGGTTACACATATAGAAGTAGAACTAGTCTACCTGGTTACGCATATAGAAGTAGGACTAGTCTACCTGGTTACACATATAGAAGTAGGACTAGTCTACCTGGTTACACATGTAGAAGTAGGACTAGTCTACCTGATTACACATATAGAAGTAGGACTAGTCTACCTGACAACACATATAGAAGTAGGACTAGTCTACCTGGTGACACATATAGAAGTAGGACTAGTCTACCTGGTTACGCATATAGAAGTAGGACTAGTCTACCTGGTTACACATATAGAGGTAGGACTAGTCTACCTGGTTACACATATAGAAGTAGGACTAGTCTACCTGGTTACACATATAGAAGTAGGACTAGTCTACCTGGTTACACATATAGAAGTAGGACTAGTCTACCTGGTTACGCATATAGAAGTAGGACTAGTCTACCTGGTTACACATATAGAAGTAGGACTAGTCTACCTGTCCTGAGCACAAATGTAAGCCTATAAATATGCACATTTGGGGATGTCTGATTGTGAGTTGTGGAGCTTCTCAAAGTAATGTTTTTTTTCCACCTCAAACAGCAAGTAATCAAAGTCTAAATCTAAATCAATTGCAAAGGAGAATAACTCCTCAAAGTATTTGTAAAATATTTCCAGCTCTCGCCCTTTCGATAACCACTCGGCACAAAAGGGAAAAACGTAATGCTCTGATCCAGTGGAAATGTCAAAACACCTGATTACTTCTTATCCCTTTCACAAATAGCCTACAGCTGTGTTGGTCGAGAACTCACAGGCACGGGAAACTGAGGGCCCAGAATATTTTATACACTGTTTCAAGTTCGTTATGGACAGGCCATGTGATTTATAGGACAGTTATTTGCAATGTTTTTATTTGTTGGCTTTATGTAGGCTATTTTTTACATAGGTGGCAATGGCAATAAAAGTTACTTTTAGATTTGTATAATTTCCATTTAGATAGAATGTAGATTAATCACAGACAATGATTGAGATACTATTATAAATTAAATGAAACTGTTCCAGTAAAATGAACATATGAAAATCATAATTGTCACCAGATCAGTAGAAATGGTAAGATACATTTGCACTCCAAATGTAGGTTGCCGACTGCTTGTGTAGCCTATTACCAGCAACGTCAGAATGTATGAAGGCCAGCAGGAGGAGGTGGTTCAGGAAGAGTTTCTTCTCTTCTGGATGGGCTGTATTGATGTAATGGCATGAAAATAAATTGGCCGAATATTATACAATGACTTATCAACAGCTCTAACAATTTGACCCCCACAGGAAATCTACATTGGCAATTCTAGAATATACTATATAGCCTAGAAACCTGGTTAAACTATCATTATGACATCATGGATGAATTCTAGAATATACTATATATCCTAGAAACCTGGTTAAACTACCACTATGACATCATGGATGAATTCTAGAATATACTATATATCCTAGAAACCTGGTTAAACTATAATTTTGACCTCATGGATGGTCAGTTCTTGTATTCATAGTGTAGTGAATTCAGGGGGTTTCCCTGAGCTGAACTCAAACCTGGGTCCAGCGACTGTCAAGCCAACACCTTACAACTGTTACGCCAAGATGTCTGAACTTCTTGACGAGGTCGCTAGGTGTTGGATTACGGTTGATACAATAGCTTTCTCTATGAATTTGAGCATGGTTTCATTTCTCCAGCCCCCATCCCTCAGCTGTTTACCAAACCAAGTCTCTGGGCAGCCATTTTGTTGCTGTTTAAATACTAAGTTGTCCCTTTAAAAAAGCCACACAACAATCAATCAACCAATAAAAAGCTGTCTTTCCACCACTGTTTTGGTAATAAGATGATGATGGGGCTGGAGAAATGTAACTACTTTCAAATTCATAGACAGACCTATGGATGCAAGGACTGTCCATCCATGATCTCAACATTATAGTTTTAACCATGTTGAGGCTATACAGTGTTGATTTACATTGTTTCTAAACATTGGAGTAAAAAAAGCTTATTTGGGGTTCTGATGGGGTAAAAACAGTTGAACTAAGCTCATGAGGCATTTGTTATATTCCTCAAGAATCAATGGCTATAAATAAATAATTTAAAAATCAAAATATGGATGTGGTAATTGCAGATTTTCCCTTTAACACCACACATCCTTCCAGTGACTGGAGCGAATTTCAAAAATCGCTGAAGCTGGAGACTTATATTTCCCTCACCAACTTTAAACATCAGCTATCTGAGCAGCTAACCGATCGCTGCAGCTGTACATGAACTTTTCTGCTCTTTTGCACACCAGTATCTCTACTTGCACATCATCATCTGCTAATTTATCACTCCAGTGTTAATCTGCTAAATTGTAATTCTTCGCTACTATGGACTATTCATTACCTACCTTATGCCTTTTGCACACACTATATATAGACATTCTAATTTTTCTACTGTGTCATTGACTTGTTTATTGTGTTATTGGCTTGCTTATTGTTTATTCCATGTTATTCCATGTGTAACTCTATGTTGTTGTCTGTGTCACACTGCTTTGCTTTATCTTGGCCAGGTCGCAGTTGTAAATGAGAACTTGTTCTCAACTGGCCTACCTGGTTAAATACAAAAAGTCTAAACTTTTGAAACCATGGCCACCTAGTTAAACTATCATTATGACATCATGGTCACCATGTTAAACTATCATTATGACATCATGGCCACCTGGTTAAACTATCATTATGACATCATGGTCACCATGTTAAACTATCATTATGACATCACAGCCACCTGGTTAAATAAAAAAATAAGACAGTTCAACAACTGCAGAGTTTGTGTCTCTGTTTTTAAGACAGTACTTACTAGTGTTAATCAGGGCCCGTTCATCGTTAGAACCATTGGATGCCTTAAGATGCGTTTGGGAAACCGAGCCCAGATATTCAGTTTCCTCCTCCTCTTCTTCCAATGTGACAGTCATCTCCCCATCCTCCTCTTTCACTCCAAAAACTGCAGCCTCCTCTTTCTCTTCCTCCTCTTCTTTTACTGTAACATCCTCTTCCTCTTTCAATCTGAACGCGTCTACCTCTTCTTTCACTGTAACGTCTTTCTCTTCTTCTTTCACTGTAACAGCCTCACCCTCTACTTCTTGTTTTACTGTGATAACCTTCTCTTCCTTCTCCTCTTTGACGAGAGCTTCTTTCTCCGTCCAGCAGTCCTCCTCTTCATTAACAAGAGAGTAGCTTAGTGACCTCATGGTTGGAGATGTTAGCTAGTTAGGCTAATGCTAACTTAACCAGCCCGCTAGATGAATAATAAAAACAATACCGTAAATATGAAATTAAAAGGGATAACTAACTAGACGACAGAAGTGGGTTTAAAATACAGTGGCTAATATACACTAACGCGTCTAAAGAGCTTTATTGGTTCGTCTATTTTGTCTAGCAAGCTACAGAGGTGGCTGATTTACTTTTGCTGCTGTTGAAAGAAGCGTTCCGTCCACTAGATTATACGTCACAGTAGCAGCATTGCCTTAAAGTCGCAGACCGCCATCTGCTAAATGGAATGGGTAACGCAGTTGAGTAAAATGTAAATAAAATTTTCAGACAAAGGTAGGTAGGAATCAGGAACATAGCTAGTCCTAAAATATTAATTAGCCCCCCCCCCCCCCCCCCTGAATAATTCAATATCAGTCAATACATTTTTTCTGTGATTTCTTATTTTCGTCAACCGTTCCATCGCGTCTTAAACATCTTACCGGGCCGGCACTAGGACCGGGGGAGGCTGCAGCCGCGCTAGTGACTGTTACACTTTCTTCAGCAAAGATGGCGGACAGAAATACTAGGAGAGAGGGGTACCCCTACACAGAACTGAAGTGTATCAAAGATGAAGAACATAAATACTAGAAGAGAGGGATAAGCCTACACAGAACTGAATCAAAGATGGCGGACAGAAATACAAGGAGAGAGGGGTAACCCTACACAGAACTGAACTGAATCAAAGATGGCGGACAGAAATACTAGGAGAGAGGGGTACCCCTACACAGAACTGAACTACATCAAAGATGGCGGACAGAAATACTAGGAGAGAGGGGTACCCCTACACAGAACTGAATCAAAGATGAAGAACATAAATACTAGGAGAGAGGGGTACCCCTACACAGAACTGAACTACATCAAAGATGGCGGACAGAAATACTAGGAGAGAGGGGAACCCCTACACAGAACTGAACTACATCAAAGATGAAGAACATAAATACTAGGAGAGAGGGGTACCTCTACACAGAACTGAACTACATCAAAGATGAAGAACATAAATACTAGGAGGGGAACCCCTACACAGATCTGAACTGGATTAAAGATGGCGGATAGAAATACTAGGATGGAAGCAAATGTAAGGGATTATAACGTCATAAAGACATGTACAGTTGACAGGAATGTTAGTTCATAGAGACAAACGATTATGCATTTTTTTATCATAAAGTTAATTTATGAAAATCGCGATTTAGCAAGCTAGCTGACTAGCTAACATTAGCCAGATAGCTGACTAGCTGTATGGATGTTGTGACATGAGTATGAAATTGTAATTCTGGTTGTTTTAGGGACTCCTGAAACAACCAGCAAACCAGACTGTCGTTTTGTGTAACAGTGGATGTAAAGAATCTATCTAGTTTAAGATTTTACTGCAAATTGAATGTACAATTTTGTAAGCTTTCCTTGCTGATATTTGCCATGCAGATAGATGAAATCACGTAGCTAGCTATGTTCTTGCTTATTGTGCAGTGGATGATTAAAATCCCTGTATGCCCATGGATGTGTAGCTAGCTATCTAGCCGATCTGTGTATGGACCCAAACGTTTGGTATACATATTAGTTCAGAACCTAGCTATGAACCTCAGCTATCATAGCCAGTTGTATCAACTTCAAAACAGCCTGAATGACATTAATGAAGCCTATGGATTGAGTAGAATATAATATCATGTTGTGCCAAGGATGCAAGTCGTGTATACATGTAGTTATTACCATGCATGAGATCCCCACATTGTAGCCTTTACATTTAATATATTCACTGATCATGTACTCTACCTTGGCAAATAAAGGTGCAGTTTAGGTATGAATGTCTTTGAGATGATTTTTCAGTCATATCCAATACCAGGAGTATCAAATTGAAGTCTTTGAATGACGCTGTGTCTTCATGTATGTATTACAATTCTACACTTCAACAGTGTTTATCAATCTTGGTCCTGGGACATCAATGGGTACACATTGTAACTAATAGACTAGAAACAGGATTTAACTAGTTAATTCATATATACAGAAATATAATGTTAAAAACAGTACACTACACTTCCTATGCATCATGTAAATACTCCAACACCGGTTCATCTCAACATCTAATGCCCTTCATCTGCATTGATCTGATAAACACAGGATAGGTGGAGTATTTCATCAAATTACACTTCATTTCAACCAGTAGAGAATGTGAAATGCTTTATTGAAAAGCTCCTTATCCAAGTGTTATAAATACAAGTTCAATCTGTACTTCAATGCACATCTGTTGTGCATTATAAAAACAGAGGAAGAAAGAGGAGGTGGAGAGAGGTGTAAAAGACAGAAAGGGAAAGAGGTAAGCACATAGGAGCAGGGAAGGCAGCACATGATTAATGAATCACAGTGCTACATAAATATTCTCTCAGTTCATCACAATTACATAACAGTGTCTCTAGTCGGCCTAAAGGTTATCTTAAAAGAAGGTGAGATGGTGATGATGGGACTGGGGGTTGGCATCCTCTCACATCAAAACATATCTGCAGACGAGAGACAGATGGAGAGAGAGAGCATGTTTAAGCCTTGTGTTTTTAGTTTTTATTCTAACATTGTTAGTCATCAATCAGGAGGTGAAATGCAAAACTGACCTTGGATCATTAACTCTGGGACTACTGCATCTCTGTCTGTATTTCAATGTAAAGCATCTCTTTAATAATACTTCCTGTTGACCCGACCAAGTGACCTCTCACCTCTGATCATGCTGTGCCCTCTATGTAGCCAGTTCAGATGCAGGAGGGGTTCACCGACACAGCTGATATAACCTAGAGGATTTAGGGAGAAGGGGAGAGAGGGATGAAGTGAAGGAGAGAGACTGTTATTGAGAAAATAAGGTAGTTAAAGCCACAGTGTTCAACAGGAATCTGTGTGTGGCCTCACCTGGTGTCCACACCACACTAAGTGGCTGCAGAGTACTTTATGCTGAAAAACATGAACGGACCCACAAAGACAAACAATATAGCGTAGTTATAGAAATAATGAAGTGTCTTACTATTCTCTATGGTTGGCCCTCTTGCCTATTCTTTGAAGGTGGAAGGAGCCACAGTTATACACCTGAGCCTGCTTACTGCACAACACAATCCATCAATCAGATTGATACATGAGTGTGTAGGTGTGGGTTATAGGGTGTCTAATTGTTCTACATTTCTTCAATATGGGTGATTTAAAACAGCCTGTTTTGTTTTTGCACAGACATCACACCCTCACCTAAACAGCACCCTCACATGAGAAGTAGAAATCAAAGGGAGAGAAACTCTGAATTAAATAACTGCAGTTGACATAGCTAAGTAAATGGAAGAATACTATTATTGCAATGTGGATGGCTCTTAAAAGAGCCTTTGGTTGTGCATAGTGTAGTCTATGGTGTTGCTAGGGAACAGCACCCTCTTAAAAGAGCCTTTGGTTGTGCATAGTGTAGTCTATGGTGTTGCCAGGGAACATCACCCTCTGAAGAAGTAGGAGGTGAAGATCTCCTGCACACGGATTCCCTCTCTTGCTGCGTTGTTGGACCCCATCCCTGAAACATCCTGCAGAGCAGCAGACTCCTCCTCTGGGACACGGCGGCGAGCTGCAGATCCCCTCCTGGTCCTCGTCTCCATTGTCATGAAGTTACGCAGGACACAGGTAGCCTTCACACATCTGCATTCCTCCAGGAGGCAGTCCCAAATGACCCTGGTCACCCAACCTTGCAGTGCCCTACACATTAACTGTAGGCAATCGTTTTGAAGGAATCTCCAGTTACAAGGTATCTGTAGGAATATGGAAGACAATGTAATTATTAGACTTTTACATCAACAGGTCATTGTGGATTACTAAAGTATAATATCCCTGATAACAAATCATGATAACATTGGATTGATAGATCCATGGGCACACATATGTACATGTGTAGCATGTGACAATAACAGGATCATATCAAGGATGGCATCACAAATGAATACATAAATACCTCTTGAAGCTTGATGATGAGTTGATCATTTGAATCAGCTGTGCAGTGCTGAGGCAAAAACAACAATGTGCCTCTGAGTCCCCAGGACTGAGAACCACTGCTCTTCATTGGGACCTCTTCATATGTAGACTGGCTTTCATAGAGCTCTTTATCTGAGGACAGAAAACCTCACAAGAAACACACTTCATTATAGTCAAATTACACCACACTGAATATTATGTTACTATTATCTCCGTCCTCACTTCTAGGGTCAGGAACTACACAAAAGTACCTTCCCTATCCAGAATAGCCTCCTCTCTAACTGACAGTTGGGGCTGCTATCCTTTCACCCTCCTCCATGGCTGGTAGCTAGCTACCTACAAATGCATTTGAAGTTAGTTTTTTACAGTGATAAATACATCAAGATAGCTAATATGAAGTTAGGTAGCTGGTGATATTTAATTACCTTAGCTATCTATCTATACAGACTGGTTACCTATTTAGATGTGATATGAAAGTATTGTGTGAAATAATTGTTATGTGATATGAAAGTATACTGTGAAATTATTTTGAGGAGTAACGGGGGCAGAGAATCAGCAGTAGAAACAATAACAAAGCGTACTCCCTGCCCGTTGAGAATCGATTCACATTTAGATGGAATATTTGACTATTTTAGCTGCCAGAGCCAGTCTACCTCTGAAAATAACATACAGTCCTTGGACCTTGAGGAGTAACGGGGGCAGCAATCAGCAGTAGAAACAATAACAAAGCGTACTCCCTGCCCGTTTCAGTAAAAATCTGAGGGATGGTGCTGGAGAAATGCAACCATTCATGATATCAACATTCTAGTTTTAACCATGTTTTGAGGATATACAGTGTTTGTTTATATTTACTGATAAACATTGGAGTAAAAAAATGCTTATATTTTGGGTTCTGATGGGGTACGACAGTTGAACTAAGCTCACGAGGCATTTATAAGGGAATTCTTCAAGAAACAATGGGTACATATCATTAATGTATAAGTCCCAAAATGGATGTAACAACTGCTGATTGCCCCTTTAAGACTACATATTGGGCTAATCTAATAGGAGATATTGAGGACTACAGTATTTCAGGCATTGTCATTAGATGCATTTGATCAATTGTTAACGTTTTGTTGATGGTCCACTCTTGATGTTCGACACGTTAGAGTGTAGCTTCAGCCATTCCTACAGAACAACATTAAAGTGTAGAACCCCTTTACTGCATATTGGTTCAACGACTGCAGAGACGGTACTTACTGGTGTTAAACAGATCTCCAACCTCCTCTTCTTCCTCCAATGTGACAGTAATCTCCTTCTCCTCTTTCACTCCAAAAACTGCATCCTCCTCTCCTTTTACTGTAACATCCTCTTCCTCTTTCACTCTGAACGCGTCTTCCTCTTCTTTCACTGAAACGTCTTTCTCTTCTTCTTTCACGGTAACAACCTCAACTTGTTTTTGTATTGAAACAGCCTCCTCTTCGTCCTCCTCTTTCACGAGAACTTCTTTCTCCGTCCAGCAGACCTCCTCTTCTGTAGCAGGAGGAGAGTAGCTTAGTGAACTCATGGTCGGAAATGTTAGCTAGTTAGCATTAGCGACTAGCTTAGTTCTAAGCTAACTTAGCAAACCAGCTAGCTGACAAACAACGTAAACATATAATTAAATGGGCCAACAAGTACATACGACAGAAATGTGTTTAATACACAGCGACTAATATACACCAAAACAGTGTAAAGAGCGTGAATGTTGTAGCTGTGTTTGCTAGAAAGCTACCGAGGTGTCTGACTAGCTGTTGTTGTTGAAGGAGCGTCCCGTCCACTAGATTATACGTCACACTGGCAGCGTCGCCTGAACCTAAAAGACGCACATCGCCATCTGCTGACTGGAGTGGGTAACGCAGTTGAGGAACCAAACGTTTATTTTTCATTTTTTTCATAAAAGTTTAATATTATATAAAGTCGTTCAAAGAGAAGCATGTGTTGATTGATTCGTGTTTAATGAGTGAGAATTTAAAACAAGCTTTACACCCACTACATATTTGCATTGATCCATACTTCTGACATGGATAATTTTGACCCCAGAGGCATATCTTTTATCATAGCCAAAATGTGGTTTATTCAATTGTTCCAATTTTTCATGACTTTGTCAATCAACTTGTTCTTAATAAATCTAAATCATGGTTTAGTGTTTCTGTATCAAATGGACTTTTGCCAAATTCAAATCCTTTGGAGTCATTTTGACCCCAGCCAAAAGCACCTTTGATAAATAGGACGTTTATTTCAAATCAAATCACATTTTATTGGTCATATACACGTGTTTAGCAGATGTTATTGCGGGTGTAGTGAAATGCTTGTGTTTCTAGCTCCGACAGTGCAGTAATATCTAACAAGTAATATCTAATAATTTCACAACATATACCCAATACACATACATCTAAGTATTTGAATCTAGGTTTCTCTGTAGACATGATCAATCCCACCAGAGGGTGGAGGGGCACCTGTATCAGTGGTTTTGACCAGATAGACACCTGCAGACACACAGTATAGTGCCTCCCATGTATTCTCCCAAGATTGGATTTTTCTATGCCACGTATCACATGACTGTGTACAAAACTGCCAACGGAAGAAAACTCTTGCCAGTGGTATACAGTGCATTCGTTAAGTATTCAGACCCCTTCACTTTCTCCACATTTTGTTACATTAAAGCCTAATTCTAAAATGGAAGATTTTTTCCCTCATCAATCTACAAACAATACCCCATAATGACATCACAATACCCCATAATGGCATCACAATACCCCATAATGACATCACAATATCCCATTATGACATCACAATACCCCATAATGACAACCCAAAAACAGGTTTTTAAACATTTTTGCACAATTATTTACTTAAGTATTCAGACCCTTTACTATGAAATTCGAAATTGAGCTCAGATGCATCCTGATTCCATTGATCATCCTTGAGATGTTTCTACAACTTGATTGGAGTCAACCTGTGGTAAATTCAATTGATTGGACATGAAAGGCACACACCTGTCTGTATAAAGTCCCACAGGTAACCAAGCCACGAGGTCAAAGGATTTGTCCGTAGAGCTCTGAGAAAGTATTGTGTCGAGGCCCAGATCTGGGGAAGGGTACCAAAACATTTCTGCAGCATTGAAGGTCCCCAAGAACACAGTGGCCTCCATCATACTTAATGGAAGAAGTTTGTTATTATTATTATGTGTAGTCTGAATCCGTGAGGCTGCAGGGATTTGTAGTCTTAGTGGCCTCTGTCATACTTAATGGAAGAAGTTTATTATTATTATTTGTAGTCTGAATCCGTGGAGCTGCAGGGATTTGTAGTCTTAGTGGCCTCTGTCATACTTAATGTAAGAAGTTTATTATTATTATTATTTGTAGTCTTGCATGTCACCTACTTTGATGCTAATAAGCATTTACAAATAAGGTTTATTACGGATCACCATTAGTTCCAGCCAAGGCAGCAGCTACTCTTCCTGGGGTTTATTAAGGATCCCCATTAGTTCCTGCCAAGGCAGCAGCTACTCTTCCTGGGGTTTATTAAGGATCCCCATTAGTTCCTGCCAAGGCAGCAGCTACTCTTCCTGGGGTTTATTATGGAGCCCCATTAGTTCATGCCACCCTCCCCTAACCCGGACGACGCTGGGCCAATTGGGCGCCGCCCTATGAGACTCCCAATCACAGCCGGTTGTGATACAGCCTGGATTAGAACCAGGGACTGTAGTGACGCCAATGACAAGCACACCCATAACATGATGCAGCCACTACCATGCTTGAAAATATGAAGAGTGGTAGTCAGTGATGTGTTGGATTTGCCCCAAACATAACACTTTGTATTCAGGATATAAAGTTAATTTCTTTGCCACATTGTTTTTCAGTATTACTTTAGTGCCTCATTGCAAACAGGATAAATGTTTTGGCATATTTTTTTCTGTACAGGCTTCTTCTTTCTTTCTTCTTTCTTTTCACTCTGTCATTGAGGTTAGCATTGTGGAGTAACTACAATGTTGTTGATCCATCCTCAGTTTTCTCCTATCACAACCATTAAACATTGTAACTATTTTAAAGTCACCATAGGCTTCATGGTGAAATCCCATAGCGGTTTCCTTCCTCTCCAGCAACTGAGTTAGGAAGGACGCCTGCATCTTTGTAGTGACTGGTTGTATTGATACATCATCTAAAGTGTCATTAATAACTTCACCATGCTCAAAGGGATATTCACCAATAGGTGTCTGTCTTTGCGAGGCATTAGACAACCTACCTGGTCTTTGTGGTTGAATCTGTGTTTGAAATTCTCTGCTCGACTGAGGGACATTACAGATAATTGTATGTGTGGGGTACAGAGATGAGGTAGTCATTCAAAAATCATGTTAAACACTATTATTGAACACAGAGTGAGTCCCTGCAACTTATTATGTGACTTGTTAAGCAACATCTTTACTCCTGAACTTATTTAGGCTTTTAATTACATTTGTAAACATTTCCAAAAACATAATTCCACTTTGACATTATGGGGTATTGAATCAATTTAACCCCAGTATCTCTACTTGCACATTCATCTTCTGCTATTCACATTCCCTACCATTCCAGTGTTTAATTGCTATATTGTAATTACTTCGCCACCATGGTCTATTTATTGCCTAACCTCTCTTATCCTACCTTATTTGCACATGCTGTATATAGATTTTTCTATCTATTCAATCTAATAGTATCAGTAAAATCTGTTGAAATAAAACCAGAGATAAATATACCTAACATAGTGCAATCTAATAGCATCAGTAAAATCTGTTGAAATAAAACCACAGATAAATATACCTAACATAGTACATCTATTAAACAATACATCACAATACAGCAGAAATAGTTACACATTATAGAGATCCATTCCTGGATGTACAGGTCTGTTGGATAAACCTTCAGAAATAGTTACACATTATAGAGATCCATTCATGGATGTACAGGTCTGTTGGATAAACCTTCAGAAATAGTTACACATTATAGAGATCCATTCATGGATGTACAGGTCTGTTGGATAAACCTTCAGAAATGTCCGCTGCTGATTTCTTCCAGGTGTCCATAGCGGACACCCTGGTCCTGTGAATCCTGTCCGTGGACAAATTCTCAGTCAGAAACACAAGTCAGAACACAGCCTCTCTATTCTCTCGTGTGTTTTCAGGTCCTCTGACTGGGAAAATGTCAATCCACAATGAGAGCAGTGGTATGTTGTCTCCTCCTGTGTATTAGTATGTTGGAAAGGCTTCTCTCCTGTGTGTGTTCTCTCATGCTTTTTCAGAGTCCCTGACCATCTAAAACTCTTTCCACAGTGAGAACAGTGATAAGGCTTTTCTCCTGTGTGTATTCTCTCATGTGTTTTCAGACTCCTTGACCACCTAAAACTCTTTCCACAGTGAGAACAGTGATACGGCTCTTCTCCTTGGTGTATTCTCTCATGCGTTTTCAGACTCCTTGACCACCTAAAACTCTTTCCACAGTGAGAACAGTGATACGGCGTTTCTCCTGTGTGTATTCTCTCATGCGTTTTCAGGACCCATAACCACCTAAAACTCTTTCCACAGTGAGAACAGTGATACGGCTTTTCTCCTGTGTGTTTTCTCTCATGCGTTTTCAGACTCCCTGACCACCTAAAACTCTTTCCACAGTGGGAGCAGTGGTGTTGGTTAGGCGTCTCTGGGTCTGTTTCCTCTGAGGAACTCTTCCCGCTGTCAGAGTCTGGTCTCTCTCCTGCCAAAAAGACAAACAGATTATTTCGTTAAACAGAGAGACCTGAATGAAGCCTGTATTAAATAAAATTGTCTTCCTATGAGGTTTAATCTAGACTAGATCTCTCAATAACCTGAGGTCAGTCTTCACAACATTACATCATTAAAAATATACTTCGTGACGGTGAGATTTAAAAACAAATGATGTAGAGCTCGAAATCTAATCTCTCAGGGAATGTCATGATGTCATAATAAGAGCTCTATAATAATAGATAATGTCATGGTTACAGGCTGAACAGAGCTCTATAATAATAGATAATGTCATGTTTATAGTCTGAGCAGGGCTCTATAATAATAGATAATGTCATGTTTATAGCAGAGATCTATAATAATATATAATGTCATGTTTACAGGCTGAACAGAGCTCTATAATAATAGATAATAATGTTTTAGGCTGAGCAGAGCTCTATAATATATAATGTTTACAGGTTGAACAGAGCTCTATAATAATAGATAATGTCATGTTTATAGGCTGAGCAGAGCTCTATAATAATAGATAATGTCATGTTTATAGCAGAGCTCTATAATAATAGATAATGTCATGTTTACAGGCTGAACAGAGCTCTATAATAATAGATAATAATGTTTTAGGCTGAGCAGAGCTCTATAATATATAATGTTTACAGGTTGAACAGAGCTCTATAATAATAGATCATGTCATGTTTATATGCTGAGCAGAGCTCTATAATAATAGATCATGTCATGCTTACAGGCTGAACAGAGCTCTATAATAATAGATAATAATGTTTTAGGCTGAGCAGAGCTCTATAATATATAATGTTTACAGGTTGAACAGAGCTCTATAATAATAGATAATGTCATGTTTATAGGCTGAGCAGAGCTCTATAATAATAGATAATGTCATGTTTATAGCAGAGCTCTATAATAATAGATAATGTCATGGTTACAGGCTGAACAGAGCTCTATAATAATAGATAATGTCATGTTTATAGGCTGAACAGAGATCTATAATAATAGATAATGTCATGTTTATAGGCTGAGCAGAGCTCTATAATAATAGATAATGTCATGTTTATAGGCTGAACAGAGCTCTATAATAATAGATAATGTCATGTTTATAGGCTGAGCAGAGCTCTATAATAATAGATAATGTCATGTTTATAGGCTGAGCTCTATTATCTGTCTATAGCTTGACAACATTCAGCTGTTTTCGTGATATGTATTATCTAACACTCACAATTTCCTTCCTTTTTGGTTACTAAGCAGTTCTATCAACATTTAGCAACTACATTAAGCTAACAACATTAGCAAACCCGTTAGCTATATTTCAGAGGATAAAAGTTGGATATTAATTAAATGTGGTCTTTCACACAGTCAAATTTTATAATAAAACTCTCATAACCTAATTTAACTTACAAGAATTGCAATGAAAATCGGTGGTCAGCTAGAAGGGTGTATGTATTCGTAGTTAATATTATTATTGTTTCTTGTTGACTATTCTAATATAAATCATTCACGGTAAGGTAGTTATGTTGGATAAATAAAACACATAAGAAGCCGTATGTGTCTTACATTAAAGGGCCAATGCAGCCGTTTTTAATCTCAACATCAAATCCTTTCTGGGTAACGATGAAGTAGCTTCCAGGTTTTGTTTTCAAAGATGTCCACTGTCTGGGTGTTCACTTCCCCCACGGGTTACTATAGCAACACACATCACCCCCCACGGGTTACTATAGCAACACACATCACCCCCCATGGGTTACTATAGGAACACACATCACCCCCACACGGGTTACTATAGCAACACACATCACCCCCCACGGGTTACTATAGCAACACACATCATCCCCACACGGGTTACTATAGCAACACACATCACTCCCACGGGTTACTATAGCAACACACATCACCCCCCACGGGTTACTATAGCAACACACACCACTCCCCGTGGTTACTATAGCAACACACATCCCCTGTCATTTATATATTGTTTGTCAATTCTGAGTGACATTAAAGTTGTGAATTTGCTAATCCATTGTTAAGGTTTTGTTGGTGACCCGCTCTTTGGTGGTATACACATCTTACAGTGTAGTTATCAATTCCTCCATTAAATAATAACATATTCAAGCATCAACATTCAGTAGAACGCTGCTTTAAAACCACGCATCAGTTCATCAATAGTTTGTGCTCCTGTTTTTAAGACAGTACTTACTGGTCTTAATCAGATCGCCTGTCTCCTCCTCCTGTTCTTGTTCTTCCTTCTCCTCCTTCAATGTGACAGTTATCTCTTCCTCCTTCACTCCAAAAACGGCATCTTCCTCTTCTTTCACTGTAACGTCTTTCTCTTCTTCTTTCAGGGTAACAGCCTCACCCTCTACTTCTTGTTTTACTGTAACATCCTCTTCTTCCTTCTCCTCTTTCACGACAATGTTCAGCCACAGACCCTCTTTCTCCGTCCAGCAGACCCCCTCTTCTTTAACAGGAGGAGAGAAGTTTAATAATAGTGAACTCATGGTCGGGGATGTTAGCTAGCTAGTTAGCATTAGCGACTAGGCTAGCGCTAGGCAAATTTAAGGCATCTGCCTGACTAACAATGTAAATATGAAAATAAATGTGGCAACTAGCTATAAAACGGAAGTATGTTTAAAACACATAGGCAAATACGCACTGAAATAGTCTAAAAAGCTTGAACGTTTAGGCCATGTCGCCTAGCAAGCTACTGAAGTGACTGACTCGCTGTTGTTGATGAAAAAGCGTCCCATCCACTAGATTACACGTCACACTGGCAGCATGGCCTGAAAAAAAAACACATCGCCATCTGCTGACTGGAGTGGATATACCGCAGTTATTTGATTTATTTAATCTTACATTTAACAAGGAATACGCCCCACTGCTGGAATAATCAGCAGATCTCATTCAAATTGGACGTGTTTTGGCCATGTTCTGTTATAATCTCCACCCGGCACAGCCAGAAGAGGACTGGCCACCCCTCATAGCCTGGTTCCTCTCTAGGTTTCTTCCTAGGTTTTGGCCTTTCTAGGGAGTTTTTCCTAGCCACCGTGCTTCTATACCTGCATTGCTTGCTGTTTGGGGTTTTAGGCTGGGTTTTCTGTACAGCACTTCGAGATATTAGCTGATGTACGAAGGGCTATATAAAATAAACTTGATTTGATTTGATTGGATGTGTTAATGCTGCCCAGGAAGTTTAGATTGAGGACCTAGAAGGTGAAAATGTAACTGTTGTTTATTTTTATGTTTTATTTTCACCAGGTAGGCCAGTTGAGATCAAGTTCTCATTTACAACTGCGACCTGGCCAAGATAAAGCAAAGCAGTGCGACAAAAAACAACACAGAGTTACACATGGGATAAACAAACGTACAGTCAATAACACAATATAAAAATCTATATATAGTGTGTGCAAATGAAGTAAGGAGGTAAGGCAATAAATAGGCCATTAGTGGCGAAGTAATTACAATTTAGCAATTTACACTGGAGTGATAGATCTGCAGATGAGGATGTGCAAGTAGAAATACTGGTGTGCAAAAGAGCAGAAAACAAAAACAAATATAGGGTGAGGTAGGCAGTTGGTTGGATGGGCTATTTACAGATTGGCTGTGTACAGCTGCAGCGATCGGTAAGCTGCTCTGACAGCTGATGCTTAAAGTTAGTGAGGGAGATATAAGTCTCCAAAAGGCGCCCAAAGGAGGTGTTGGTTTTGGGGATGACCAGTGAAATATACCTGCTGGAGCGCGTGCTACGGGTGGGTGTTGCTATGGTGACCAGTGAGCTGAGATAAGGCGGGGCTTTACCTAGCAAAGGCTTATAGATGACCTGGAGCCAGTGGGTTTGAACACGGATATGAAGCGAGGACCAGCCAATGCGAGTGTAGAGGTCACAGTGGTGGGTAGTATATGGGGCTTAGTGACGAAACGGATGGCACTGTGATAGACTATATCCAGTTTAGTGAGTAGAGTGTTGGAGGCTATTTTGTAAATGACATCGCCGAAGTCAAGGATCGGTAGGATGGTCAGTTTTACGCTCTACCCTCTACACCACAACACTACAGAGAACCCTCTACACCACAACACTACAGAGAACCTTTCTACACCACAACACTACAGAAAACCCTCTGCACCACAACACTACAGAGAACCCTCTACACCACAACACTACAGAGAACCCTCTACACCACAACACTACAGAGAACCCTCTACACCACAACACTACAGAGAACCCTCTACACCACAACACTACAGAGAACCCTCTACACCACAACACTACAGAGAACCCTCTGCACCACAACAGAGAACCCCTCTGCACCACAACACTACAGAGAACCCTCTACACCACAACACTACAGAGAACCCTCTACACCACAACACTACAGAGAACCCTCTGCACCACAACACTACAGAGAACCCTCTGCACCACAACACTACAGAGAACCTTTCTACACCACAACACTACAGAGAACCTTTCTACACCACAACACTACAGAGAACCCTCTGCACCACAACACTACAGAGAACCCTCTACACCACAACACTACAGAGAACCCTCTACACCACAACACTACAGAGAACCCTCTGCACCACAACACTACAGAGAACCCTCTACACCACAACACTACAGAGAACCCTCTACACCACAACACTACAGAGAACCTTTCTACACCACAACACTACAGAGAACCCTCTGCACCACAACACTACAGAGAACCCTCTACACCACAACACTACAGAGAACCCTCTGCACCACAACACTACAGAGAACCCTCGGCACCACAACACTACAGAGAACCCTCTGCACCACAACACTACAGAGAACCCCTCTGCACCACAACACTACAGAGAACCCTCTGCACCACAACACTACAGAGAACCCTCTGCACCACAACACTACAGAGAACCCTCTGCACCACAACACCCAGAGAACCCTCTGCACCACAACACTATAGAGAACCCTCTGCACCACAACACGACAGAGAACCCTCTACACCACAGCACTACAGAGAACCCTCTGCACCACAGCACTACAGAGAACCCTCTACACCACAACACTACAGAGAACCCTCTGCACCACAACACTACAGAGAACCCTCTACACCACAACACTACAGAGAACCGCTCTGCACCACAACACTACAGAGAACCCTCTACACCACAACACTACAGAGAACCCTCTGCACCACAGCACTACAGAGAACCCTCTGCACCACAACACTACAGAGAACCCTCTGCACCACAACACTACAGAGAACCCTCTACACCACAACACTACAGAGAACCCTCTGCACCACAGCACTACAGAGAACCCTCTGCACCACAACACTACAGAGAACCCCTCGGCACCACAACACTACAGAGAACCCTCTGCACCACAACACTACAGAGAACCCTCTGCACCACAACACTACAGAGAACCCCTCTGCACCACAACACTACAGAGAACCCTCTGCACCACAACACTACAGAGAACCCTCTACACCACAACACTACAGAGAACCCTCTACACCACAACCCTACAGAGAACCCTCTGCACCACAACACTACAGAGAACCCTCTACACCACAACACTACAGAGAACCCTCTGCACCACAACACTACAGAGAACCCTCTGCACCACAACACTACAGAGAACCCTCTGCACCACAACACTACAGAGAACCCTCTGCACCACAACACTACAGAGAACCCTCTGCACCACAACACTACAGAGAACCCTCTGCACCACAACACTACAGAGAACCCTCTGCACCACAACACTACAGAGAACCCTCTGCACCACAACACTACAGAGAACCCCTCTGCACCACAACACTACAGAGAACCCCTCTGCACCACAACACTACAGAGAACCCTCTGCACCACAGCACTACAGAGAACCCTCTGCACCACAGCACTACAGAGAACCCCTCTGCACCACAACACTACAGAGAACCCCTCTGCACCACAACACTACAGAGAACCCTCTGCACCACAACACTACAGAGAACCCTCTGCACCACAACACTACAGAGAACCCTCTACACCACAACACTACAGAGAACCCTCTGCACCACAACACTACAGAGAACCCTCTGCACCACAACACTACAGAGAACCCTCTGCACCACAACACAATAGAGAACCCTCTGCACCACAACACTACAGAGAACCCTCTGCACCACAACACTACAGAGAACCCTCTGCACCACAACACTACAGAGAACCCCTCTGCACCACAACACTACAGAGAACCCTCTGCACCACAACACTACAGAGAACCCCTCTGCACCACAACACTACAGAGAACCCCTCTGCACCACAACACTACAGAGAACCCCTCTGCACCACAACACTACAGAGAACCCTCTGCACCACAACACTATAGAGAACCCTCTGCACCACAACACTACAGAGAACCCTCTGCACCACAACACTACAGAGAACCCTCTGCACCACAGCACTACAGAGAACCCTCTGCACCACAACACTACAGAGAACCCTCTACACCACAACACTACAGAGAACCGCTCTGCACCACAACACTACAGAGAACCCTCTGCACCACAACACTACAGAGAACCCTCTGCACCACAACACTACAGAGAACCCTCTGCACCACAACACTACAGAGAACCCTCTGCACCACAACACTACAGAGAACCCTCTGCACCACAACACTACAGAGAACCCTCTGCACCACAACACTACAGAGAACCCCTCTGCACCACAACACTACAGAGAAACCTCTGCACCACAACACTACAGAGAACCCTCTGCACCACAACACTACAGAGAACCCTCTGCACCACAACACTACAGAGAACCCTCTGCACCACAACACTACAGAGAACCCTCTGCACCACAACACTACAGAGAACCCTCTGCACCACAACACTACAGAGAACCCTCTACACCACAACACTACAGAGAACCCCTCTACACCACAACACTACAGAGAACCCCTCTACACCACAACACTACAGAGAACCCTCTGCACCACAACACTACAGAGAACCCTCTACACCACAACACTACAAAGAACCCTCTGCACCACAACACTACAGAGAACCCTCTGCACCACAACACTACAGAGAACCCTCTGCACCACAACACTACAGAGAACCCTCTGCACCACAACACTACAGAGAACCCTCTGCACCACAACACTATAGAGAACCCCTCTACACCACAACACTATAGAGAACCCTCTGCACCACAACACTACAGAGAACCCTCTGCACCACAACACTACAGAGAACCCTCTGCACCACAACACTACAGAGAACCCTCTGCACCACAACACTACAGAGAACCCCTCTACACCGCAACACTACAGAGAACCCTCTGCACCACAACACTACAGAGAACCCTCTGCACCACAACACTACAGAGAACCCCTCTGCACCACAACACTACAGAGAACCCTCTGCACCACAACACTATAGAGAACCCCTGCACCACAACACTACAGAGAACCCTCTGCACCACAACACTACAGAGAACCCTCTGCACCACAACACTACAGAGAACCCTCTACACCACAACACTACAGAGAACCCCTCTGCACCACAGTGCTTGAATCTGCCAGCCCTTCAAAATACAGCCAATCAAAACCGTCCTTCAGTCATTACAACAGAACTATTGATTCACCGTATTCCCATTCTACCGACGCACAGGAAATACCTGACATCTGCCTTGTTAAGCGAAGCGCTAGCACCCCCCCCCCCCCCCCCCCCTCCTCCCCTTCTCCGAGCAGGAGTCAGGGTCCTGAGCTACTTAGACGATGGGCTAATATGGTGCAGGGTGGGACGGACTATCAATGAACTTGGGAAAGAGCTCTCTGTACCCAACACTGCAGAGAACCCTCTGTACCCAACACTGCACACTCAAATCATGCGAGCAACACTTTCTCCAGAAAAGAGAGGTATCGTTGACAAATTGCCTTTCAACATTCAAGCTGCAGTCCATGCTGTACCATTGTGCTCCACCTAGCCGCTGCAGTCCATGCTGTACCATTGGGCTCCACCTAGCTGCTGCAGTCCATGCTGTACCATTGGAGTCCACCTAGCCGCTGCAGTCCATGCTGTACCATTGGAGTCCACCTAGCTGCTGCAGTCCATGCTGTACCATTGGAGTCCACCTAGCCGCTGCAGTCCGTGCTGTACCATTGGGCTCCACCTAGCCGCTGCAGTCCATGCTGTATCATTGGAGTCCACCTAGCCGCTGCAGTCCATGCTGTACCATTGGGCTCCACCTGGCCGCTGCAGTCCATGCTGTACCATTGGGCTCCACCTAGCTGCTGCAGTCCATGCTGTACCATTGGGCTCCACCTAGCTGCTGCAGTCCGTGCTGTACCATTGGAGTCCACCTAGCCGCTGCAAGTCCATGCTGTACCATTGAAGTCCACCTAGCTGCTGCAGTCCATGCTGTACCATTGGGCTCCACCTAGCTGCTGCAGTCCATGCTGTACCATTGGAGTCCACCTAGCTGCTGCAGTCCATGCTGTACCATTGAAGTCCACCTAGCCGCTGCAGTCCATGCTGTATCATTGTGCTCCACCTAGCCGCTGCAGTCCATGCTGTATCATTGGGCTCCACCTAGCTGCTGCAGTCCATGCTGTACCATTGAAGTCCACCTAGCTGCTGCAGTCCATGCTGTACCATTGAAGTCCACCTAGCTGCTGCAGTCCAACTCGACCTCTGTCGAGTTGAAGTATCTGCTCTCCAGTTGAAATTTCAGCTCTGGTGCAGATGTGCCCATCTGCTCTCCAGGTGTAGACCCAGGGGGCCCGTTTAGAACCTTTTTAGGACATTTCGAGATGACAGATGTTTGGTCTATTAATGTACCTGTGAGTTGAAATTTTTATCATTTTTGCATTTTTGACAAAATTAGACTCCTTTAAAGTGCCAGTTTTTCGCTCAGGTAGGGTATCCGTGCCCTAGGGTGCCCCTTCAGCAGGCTGGAAAAGTGATGCTGTTTTTCATACTAAGATGGACCAAGAGTCTGTTGATATTTTCAAATCAAGCTTTATTTATACAGCACATGTCAGACATGGATGCAGCACAATGGCTTCACAGGAAAAAACTAAGAAAATAAACAGAAGTATTTAGTACACAACAAACATACAGGATAAAAAACAGAAGAATAACAACTGAATTAAGGAAACGACTGATTAAAATATAAAAAATATGATGCTATATCCAACACAACCCAAAATACAAGCTTGTTTTTTAGGAGGGGCTCTGAAAGACACTATGGGGGTGTCGACTGAAAGTTGACTAGTAACAACAACTGGGACCTAAAAGACACCCACTAAATCTGCACAAGAAGAGGAAAACAAAAGAAAAACCCACACCAAACTTAGAGACAGGAAGCAAACCAAAAAGGTGGAGCAACTAAAGGTGTTGACTCTCCACATCTATCAAGACAACTGGAGCACTGGGCCAGACACTCTTAAATAGAACCTGGACCAGCTCAGGTGAAACACCTTCCCACTAACGAGATAGACAAGCCAGCACAGGTGTAACACATACTGACTAACAAGGTTACACCAATCAGTACTCCCAAGACACATTTCAGTTGTACAATCAATCAATCAAACAAATATATTTATAAAGCCCTTCTTACATCAGCTGATGTCACAGAGTACTGTACAGAAACCCAGCCTAAAACCCCAAACAGCAAGCAATGCAGGTGTAGAAGCACGGTGGCTAGGAAAAACTCCCTAGAAAGACCAGAACCTAGGAAGAAACCTAGAGAGGAACCAGGCTCTGAGGGGTGGCCAGTCCTCTCCTAAAACTCACTACTTTCTAGAACTCTCGTCTTCCTAAAACTCACTAGCTTCTAGAACTCTCGTCCCCTTGGAACGAGCCCAAACAAAACTCAAATCAAATTGTATTAGTCACATGCGCCGGATACAACACTTGGAACTCTTACTTTACGAGCCCCCAACAGTGCAGTTTCAAAAAAACACAGAAAAGAATAAGAGATAACACTAATCTCCAACACGGGAAAAACGTGTCAAAATAAATTGTGATCATGGTAACTCACTGGCTAAATGCAAAACACAAATCTATTTGACTGCCCACCCTTGAGATAATCAGCAACCAGGTTGTTCTTACCACGGACATGTCTGATTTCAAGAGGAAACTCCTGCGATATCCGTAGTAACTTTCCACTGCGGAGCTTCTCTCTCTTTACAGGGTTCACTAGATAGGCATGTTGTTGGATATAAAAGCAGGGTAACAATGTCAATATAATTGTACCCAAAAATGTCAAGTTGGTTACATGAATAACTATGATTACTAAATGTTACATAATATGAAATATCAAAACCAAATGTTCACCCCTTTGTTAATATGTATTGGCAATAATTAACTTAATGGTGAGGCATGGAATAATAAAACATGTATACTTTGTCAGGCTGAATGTTTGAATATATGAGGTGATTTGAGTCATGCTTCTTCAGTAGTGGACTAAAGACAATTAGCACTTGAATGTTGTCAAGAAATACTGGAGTGATGTCAGATTAATAATAAAATTGTTTATAGACTAATTTATATTATTATTATAATATTTTTTTTCATTGAAAAAACGACCTGAAAGACATATTTTCAACTTTCAATTTCAACTACATCCAAACATATATTCAACGTCTTTTGAATGACATTTTGCTAAATGGGAATAGTGCAATATCAAAACACAGTTTTAACGTGTCCAAATCAATAACCAAAATGCAGAAACAGTTTGGGATATATTGAAAACCTAAACATTTTGGAGTGTTTCATTGTGATTCCAGTGGGTCACCAACGTGGTAAACAGCTAGCTACATTGTGATTCCAGTGGGTCACCAACGTGGTAAACAGCTAGCTACATTGTGATTCCAGTGGGTCACCAACGTGGTAAGTGTAACACAACTCTTTTGTGTTAGTCACTTTTTGTTAAATCTCATAAATAGTACTCTTTCAATTCAGAGCCTGGATTTTCCCCCCTGAGGCTAATATCCATATCATGTTGAAATCAATAGAACAGGGGGCAAACATTTAGGGTTCTACGTTGTGACATCATTAAAATACTCCTACTACAATGGTAAAACATTCTACATTGTGACATCATTAAAATACTCCTACTACAATGTTAAAACATTCTACATTGTGCCATAATTTCATTATTTCATTGATATCATGAAACAACTCCTTCATGTATGTATTTTCTGATGTTTGATCAGAGACATTTTACTAGAGTATCTCTTCCCACATTGATCACAGCTATGAGATTTCTCTCCTGTGTGTCTTCTCTGGTGCACTGTCAGATTGCTAGATTGACCAAAACTCTTCCCACATTGACCACAGCAATAAGGTTTCTCTCCTGTGTGTATTCTCTGGTGTGAAGTCAAAGAGCCAGATGTAGTAAAACTCTTCCCACATTGATCACAGCTATAAGGTTTCTCGCCTGTGTGTGTTCTTTGGTGTAATGTCAGGTGGCTAGATTGGCCAAAACTCTTCCCACATTGACCACAGCTATAAGGTTTCTCTCCTGTGTGTGTTCTCTGGTGTATAGTCAGCTGGCTAGATGTAGTAAAACTCTTCCCACATTGATTACAGCTACAAGATTTCTCTCCTGTGTGTGTTCTCTGGTGTGAAGTCAGCTGGCCAGATGTAGTAAAACTCTTCCCACATTGATCACAGCTATAAGGTTTCTCTCCTTTGTGTATTCTCTGGTGTAAAGTCAGAGAGCCAGATGTAGTAAAACTCTTCCCACATTGATCACAGCTATAAGGTTTCTCTCCTGTGTGTGTTCTCTGGTGTAAAGTCAGAGAGCCAGATGTAGTAAAACTCTTCCCACATTTATTACAGCTATAAGGTTTCTCTCCTGTGTGTATTCTCTGGTGTATAGTCAGCTGGCTAGATGTAGTAAAACTTTTCCCACATTGATCACAGCTACAAGATTTCTCTCCTGTGTGTATTCTCTGGTGTGAAGTCAGAGAGCCAGATGTAGTAAAACTCTTCCCACATTGATCACATCTATAAGATTTCTCTCCTGTGTGTGTTCTCTTGTGTGTTTCAAGTTCTGATGAAGATGTGCAACCTTTCCCACAGTCAGAGCAGCAGTGAGATTTCTTCCCTGTGGGTCTCTGCTGGTGTTTCTGGTGTTCTGATGCGGGGAGACTCTTCTCTGCCTCTTCAGCATCATGATATTGTTGAGGCTCCCCAGAGGATCCACGATTGTCCCGTCTCTCATCTGTGTGAACGACAAAGTCAGACAGATGGTTAAAGGCCCACAACAGCAGAAATCCAATGTTCATTTGAGGTAAAAGGTGATGCCCAGAGTGTACCCATGACATTGTACAACAACTGACGTCTATTAAATTTGACAATTAAGACAGTCAAGATAGCAACAATAGTCATATTTTGTCTTGTTTTTACATTATTGGTAACTAGAAATAAGTTATTCAAGTTGTTGAAACTCTAAGCAGTGTGCCAGACGACTATTGGTTTCCAATATAGGCCCCTTTCTGTGTTTGATAAAATTGCGTCACAAGGTCAATGCACACACAATTCGATTGCATTAACTCCACCCTGCTAATAAGGAAACCACTAGTTATGGATGTAGTATATCTGCCTGGAGCAAAAAATGGTGAGTGAAGATTGTAGTTTTTCCACAATGTATTCTGAATATTACAGCACAAGATCAGGAGTGCTACTGAAGGAAACTCACATTAAGCTCTGTGTCTATTCACTAATTCACCACCGTGGGGGAAAACTCAGGGGAGTTCTCATAGGCTGACAGCAATAATAGCCTCTATTTCCAGGTTGTTTATGAGTCCATTTCACATTACTATTGGATTATAAATGTAAGGCTCGTTTGAATCTCCTGCTTAATATGTTTGTGTTATTGTCCAAAATCAACTGCTTTATACTTATAAAACACTTCAACCAGTAAAATGCTCTTTAGCTAGCTTTGCCATCAGCCTGAAACTGAGGGTTTGTACATTAAGTGTTTAATAAATTGGCCCAAATTGGCCCACCTAACAAGATAGACCTACTGTAGGACCCATAACTTCACCTAACAATAACATGGACATAGGACTATATATAATTTAATATTTCAGGTGAAACATGGAAACTTAAATGTCTTTGTCATGACATTTCATAACCTGATCACCAGATAATTTTGTGAATAATCCCACTAGGCTACTCTGTAATGTGATGTCATTCTAAATGTCCTGAATAAAGGAAAATAGCTCTGTGTGTTGTACAATAGCCCATCCATCAAGGAATAGTTCTCTCTCTACACATGAGCTAAGTATCTCCGTGTCCAAACAGACTAACAAGACCCTACGGTAAATCAACATTATAAACATCAATTTGTTAGGGATGTTGGATCCAACGTGGAGCACGGCATAACTGTCTTTACCAGAGTAATGAATGAAGAAGCACTTTGGTTGTTGTTGCATGTCGTGATGTTTGTCATGTGACTGGCATTCAGAAAATGATTTCCTGGATCAGCTGATGATAGTTGAACATGTGGCTAACTAGATTGCTACAGTATTAAGAATTATGTGTAATTATTGAAGAACTGTGTTAATGACAAGCTTAACGTTATGACTATAACTACTGTTCCCTGAAGGAGGGAAACTAGGTACAACATACTATTAAATCCACACGCTATGACTATAACTATTGTTCCCTGAAGGAGGGAAACGAGGTACAACATACTATGGGGAAATAGAATCATTCCCCATGCCGACCCAAACGGATACTAAATGAAACGCCCCCTGGCAGACCACCCAGACCGTGCAAGATGGCGCCTACAGAGAGTCGCCTTAGTCGTCCTTAGAAAACTATGCAGTTATTTGTTGTTTTATGTATTATTATTATCGCAGGAGAGGTAGATTTGTATTTGTAACGGAATTCCTCCTCCTCTTCATATGAAAAGGAGGAGTGGTGATTCGACCAAGACGCAGCGTTGTAACTTGACATTATATTTATTAAACAAGACGAAAAAACACGAAACGAAATACACTTGAATAATTAACAAAATAACAAAACGGAGTAGACAGACCTGGACATGGAACTTACATAAAACACGAAGAACTCACGAACAGGAACAGACTACATAAACCGAGACAGTCCCGTGTGGGGCGACAAACACTGACACAGGAGACAACCACCCACAACAAACAATGTGAAACAACCTACCTTAATATGACTCTCAATTAGAGGAAACGCCAAACACCTGCCTCTAATTGAGAGCCATACCAGGCAACCCATTAACCCAACATAGAAAACACATAACATAGACTACCCACCCAAAACTCACGCCCTGACCAATTAAACACATACCACACAACAGAAAACAGGTCAGGAACGTGACAGTATTATTATTATCGCAGGAGAGGTAGACTGAGCGGCCTACTACTGGTCAGACTCAGAAGGCAAGCATATCATCCACCGCTTCCGAGCATATTACTCGCCAATGTCCAATCTCTAGACAACAAGGTTGACAAAATTAGGGCACGAGTTGCCTTCCAGAGAGACATCAGAGATTGTAACATTCTCTGTTTCACAGAAACATGGCTCACTCAGGATACGTTGTCAGAGTTGGTACCCGGTTTCTTCATGCATTGACAGAAACAAACATTTCTCTGGCAAGAAGAAGGGCGGGGGTGTATGCCTTATGATTAACAGCTCGTGGTGTAATCATAACAACATACATAAACTCAAGTCCTTTTGTTCACCTGACCTAGAATTCCTTACAATCAAATGCCGACCGCATTATCTTCCAAGAGAGTTCTCTTCGATTATAGTCACATATTATAGTATATCCCCACCAAGCAGATACCTCGTCAGCCCTGAAAGAACTTCACTGGACTCTATGTAAACTGGAAACCATACATCCCGAGGCTGCATTTATTGTAGCTGGGGAATTTAACAAAGCTAACCTGAGAACAAGCCTTCCTAAATTCTATCAGCATATCAACTGCAAGACTCGAGCTGCTAGCATTCTGGATCACTCTAACTTCCGTGATGCATAAAAATAAATTAAACAACTTCTTTGCTCGCTTTGAGGACAATACAGTGCCACCGACACGGCCCGCTACCATAGACTGTGGGCTCTCCTTCTCCGTGGCCGACGTGAGTAAAATATTTAAACGTGTTAAACCTCACAGGGCTACCCACCCAGACAGCATCCCTCGCCGCGTCTTCAGAGCATTCATAGACCAGCTGGCTGGTGTGTTTACGGACATATTCAATCAATCCCTATCCCAGTCTGCTGTCCCCACATGCTTCAAGATGGCCACCATTATTCCTGTTCCAAGAAGGCTAAGAACTAAATGACTATCGCCCCGTTGCACTCACTTCTGTCATCATGAAGCGCTTTGAGAGACTAGTCAAGGAGCAGATCACCTCCACCCTACCCGATACCCTAGACCCACTCTAATTTGCTTACCGCCCCAATAGGTTCAGTGACGATGCAATCGCCATCGCATTGCACAATCTCACCTGGACAAGAGGAATACCTATGAAAGAATGTTGTTCATTGACTACAGCTCAGAATTTAACACCATAGTCACCTTCAAACTCGTCATTAAGCTCGAGACCGTGGATGTGTATGTGACCATTAACATCTGCTAACCATGTGTATGTGACCATTAACATCTGCTAACCATGTGTATGTGACCATTAACATCTGCTAACCATGTGTATGTGACCATTAACATCTGCTAACCATGTGTATGTGACCATTAACATCTGCTAACCATGTGTATGTGACCATTAACATCCGCTAACCATGTGTATGTGACCATTAACATCCGCTAACCATGTGTATGTGACCATTAACATCCGCTAACCATGTGTATGTGACCAATAACATCCGCTAACCATGTGTATGTGACCAATAACATCCGCTAACCATGTGTATGTGACCAATAACATCTGCTAACCATGTGTATGTGACCAATAACATCTGCTAACCATGTGTATGTGACCATTAACATCTGCTAACCATGTGTATGTGACCATTATCATGAGTAAGGACGCACACCTGATTACACATATAGTAGTAGGACGAGTCTACCTGGTTACACATATAGAAGTAGGACTAGTCTACCTGGTTACACATATAGAAGTAGGACTAGTCTACCTGGTTATACATATAGAAGTAGGACTAGTCTACCTGGTTATACATATAGAAGTAGGACTAGTCTACCTGGTTACACATATAGAAGTAGGACTAGTCTACCTGGTTATACATATAGAAGTAGGACTAGTCTACCTGGTTATACATATAGAAGTAGGACTAGTCTACCTGGTTATACATATAGAAGTAGGACTAGTCTACCTGGTTATACATATAGAAGTAGGACTAGTCTACCTGGTTATACATATAGAAGTAGGACTAGTCCACTTAGTTACACATATAGATGTAAAACTAGTCTACCTGGTTACACATATAGATGTAAAACTAGTCTACCTGGCCTGCACACAAATGTAGGCCTATAAATGTGCCCATATGGGGAAGTCTGATAGTATTTCTGATTGTCTTAATGCACCAAATACTTATTTTCCACCATAATTTGCAAATAAATTCATAAGAAATCCGACAATGTGATTTTCTGGATTTTCCCCCCTCATTTTGTCTGTCATAGTTGAAGTGTACCTATGATGAAAATTACAGGCCTCATCTTTTTAAGTGGGAGAACTTGCACAATTGGTGGCTGACTAAATACTTTTTTCCCCACTGTATATAGTGTTTTATGACAAAACGTTTTTTACAAATCCGTCAAGACACCAACTTAGACTTTACCGTGAAACGCTTTACTTACAAGCCCTTAACCAACAGTGCAGTTCAAGAAGAAGAAAACGTTTACCAAGTAGACTAAAATAAAAAGTAATAATAAAAAGTAACAGAAAGAGAATAACAATAACGAGGCAATATACAGGGGGCACCGGTACCGAGTCAGTGTGGAGGCTATATACAGGGGGCACCGGTACCGAGTCAGTGTGGAGGCTATATACAGGGGGCACCGGTACCGAGTCAGAGTGGAGGCTATATACAGGGGGCACCGGTACCGAGTCATTGTGGAGGTTATATACAGGGGGCACCGGTACAGAGTCAATGTGGAGGCTATATACAGGGGGCACCGGTACAGTCAATGTGGAGGCTATATACAGGGGGCACCGGTACAGAGTCAATGTGGAGGCTATGTACAGAGGGCACCAGTACCGAGTCAGTGTGGAGGCTATATACAGGGGGCACCGGAACCGAGTCAGTGTGGAGGCTATATACAGAGGGCACCGGTACAGTCAATGTGGAGGCTATATACAGGGGGTACCGGTACAGAGTCAGTGTGGAGGCTATATACAGGGGGCACCGGTACAGTCAATGTGGAGGCTATATACAGGGGGTACCGGTACAGAGTCAGTGTGGAGGCTATATACAGGGGGCACCGGTACAGTCAATGTGGAGGCTATATACAGGGGGTACCGGTACAGAGTCAGTGTGGAGGCTATATACAGGGGGCACCGGTACAGTCAATGTGGAGGCTATATACAGGGGGTACCGGTACAGAGTCAGTGTGGAGGCTATATACAGGGGGCACCGGTACAGTCAATGTGGAGGCTATATACAGGGGGTACCGGTACAGAGTCAGTGTGGAGGCTATATACAGGGGGTACCGGTACAGTCAGTGTGGAGGCTATATACAGGGGGCACCGGTACAGAGTCAATGTGGAGGCTATATACAGGGGGCACCAGTACCGAGTCAATGTGGAGGCTATATACAGGGGGCACCGGTACCGAGTCAGTGTGGAGGCTATATACAGAGGGCACCGGTACAGAGTCAGTGTGGAGGCTATATACAGGGGGCACCGGTACCGAGTCAATGTGGAGGCTATATACAGGGGGCACCGGTACTGAGTCAGTGTGGAGGTAATATACAGGGGGCACCGGTACTGAGTCAGTGGGGAGGCTATATACAGGGGGCACCGGTACCGAGTCAGTGTGGAGGCTATATACAGGGGGCACCGGTACTGAGTCAGTGTGCGGGGGTACAGGCTAGTTGAGGTAATCTGTACATGAAGGTAGGGGAGTGTAGTGACTATGCATAGGTAACAAACAACCAGTGAGTAGCAGCAGTGCACCAAAATGGAGGGGGGTGGGGGGGGTTCAATGTAAATTGTCCGGTGGCGATTTTATGATTTTTTCAGCATTCTTATGGCTTGGGGGTAGAAGCTGTTGAGGAGGCTTTTGGCCATAGACTTGGCGATCCGGTACTGCTTGCCATGCGGTAGCAGAGAAAACAGTCTATGACTTGGGTGACTGGAGCCTCTGACAATTTTGTGGGCTTTCCTCTGACACCGCCTATTATATAGGTCCTGGATGGCAGGAAGCTTGGCCACAGTGATGTACTGGGCTGTTCGCACTACCCTCTGTAGCGCCTTACAGTCAAATGCCGAGCAGTTGCCATACCAGGCGATGATGCAACCGGTCAGGATGCTCTCGATGGTGCAGCTGTATTACCTTTTGAGGATCTGGGGACCCATGCCAAATCTTTTCAGTCTCCTGAGGGGGAAAAGGTTTTGTTGTGCCCTCTTCATGACTGTCTTGGTATATACCCACATGGGTGATTGAAAGATGAACTGAGGTCCACACTCCAGTCCAGTTGATGGTGGTAATGCACCTTAAAGTTGGTTGCCAACCGCCATATAAAGTCCAAAGAAGAAAAAGAAGCCTAAAGGAAGGAGAAATGACGAGAAACTAATTTGGTTTACCGTTTGGGGCGTTGCGACTGGTTACTTATTTTGATGTGATATGAAAGTATTGTGTGAAATTATTCTGAATTGATATGAAAGTACAGCGATTTATGTTTCTAGAAATGTATCGCAATTGAGAATGGATTCACATTTAGATGGAATATTTGACTATTTTAGCTGCCAGAGCCAGTCTACCTCTGAAAATAACATACAGTCCTTGGACCTTGAGGAGTAACGGGGGCAGCAATCAGCAGTAGAAACAATAACAAAGCGTACTCCCTGCCCGTTTCCCTGCCCGTTTCCGTAAAAAGCTGAGGGATGGGGCTGGAGAAATGCAACCATTCATGATATCAACATTCTAGTTTTAACCATGTTTTGAGGATATACAGTGTTTGTTTATATTTACTCATAAACATTGGAGTAAAAAAAAATCATATTTTGGGTTCTGATGGGGTAGGACAGTTTAACTAAGCTCATGAGGCATTTATAAGTGAATTCTTCAAGAAACAATGGGTACATATCATTAATGTATAAGTCCCAAAATGGATGTAACAACTGCTGATTGCCCCTTTAAGACTACATGTTGGGCTAATCTAATAGGAGATATTGAGGACTACAGTATTTCAGGCATTGTCATTGGATGCATTTGATCAATTGTTAACGTTTTGTTGATGGTCCACTCTTGATGTTCTACACGTTACAGTGTAGCTTCAGCCATTCCTACAGAACAACATTAAAGTGTAGCACCCCTTTACTGCATATTGGTTCAACGACTGCAGAGACGGTACTTACTGGGGTTAAACAGATCTCCAACCTCCTCTTCTTTCACACCAAAAACTACATCCTCCTCTTTCTCATCCTCCTCTTCTTTTACTGTAACTTCCTCCTCCTCTTTCACTCTGAACGTGTCTTCCTCTTCTTTCACTGTAACAGCCCCATCCTCTACTTCTTGTTTTACTGTGACATCCTCCTCTTTCACGACAACGTTCAGCCACAGACCTCCTTTCTCCGTCCAGCAGATCACCTCTTCTTCAACGAGAGGGGAGAAGTTTAGGGAGCTCATGTTCGGGGATGTTAGCTAGCTAGCTATCATTAGCGACTAGGCTAGTGCTCACTTAACCAGCCAACTACTATAGCTGACTAAATCAAAATAACGTAATATTCAAATAAATAGGTTAACAAGTTGATACGACAAAAGTGTGGCTGAAACACAGTAGGTAATATACACCGAAAGCGTATAAATAGCTTGAATCTTTCGGCTATGTTGGCTAGCAAGCTACCGAGGTGGTTGACGAGCTGTTTATGAAGAACCGTCCACTAGATTATACGTCACGCTGGCAGCGTCGCCTGAAAGACGCACATCGCCGTCTGCTGACTGGAGGGGAAACGCAGTTGAGGATCATATTTTATTTTCAGACAAAGATTATTGTAAATGGATTTAATTAAATAATACCATTAGATTGAGACATACAAAGACAGGAATGTGTTGATTGATTAGTGCGAATAAAAAATGTTTACTACAGCACATTTAAGGCAGTTTCATTAAGTCAAACTAAATCTAAATAATTAGCAAGCTACTGTAGGTCCATACTGCTCCTACATGGTGTAACAATACATCATGTAGATGTATATAATGAACAGACTAGGTCAATACTGCTCCTACATGGTGTAACAATACATCATGTAGATGTATATAATGAACAGACTAGGTCAATACTGTTCCTACATGGTGTAACAATGTAGGACGTCATGTAGATGTACACTACCATTCAAAAGTTTGGGGTCACTTAGAAATGTCCTTGTTTTTTAAAGAAAATCAAATTTTTTCATTTATTTACCTGTTTTTGCTTTGTCATTATGGGGTATTGTGATGTCATTATTGGGTATTGTGTAGATTGATGAGGGGAAAAAATGATTGAATCAATTTTAGAATAAGGCTGTAACGTAACAAAATGTGGAAAAAGTGAAGGGGTCTGAATGCTTTCCGAATGAATTGTATATATAGGGGCAGTACTTAGTGACATCACTTCATGAAACAGAAGGTACAAATATATAACATAGATTCACAATATCAACATTCAATGTGTCAAAATATATGACCAAGCTGGAAGTGGAAACGCCAGCCCAGCCACCATCCTAGAGGTTCACTGATGATCAACCTCCTCCTTCACATCTGACTCCTGATGATCAACCTCCTCCTTCACATCTGACTCCTGATGATCAACCTCCTCCTTCACATCTGACTCCTGATATCAACCTCCTCCTTCACATCTGACTCCTGATGATCAACCTCCTCCTTCACATCTGACTGCCGTGATCAACCTCCTCCTTCACATCTGACTCCAGTGATCAACCTCCTCCTTCACATCTGACTCCTGACGATCAACCTCCTCCTTCACATCTGACTCCTGACGATTAACCTCCTCCTTCACATCTGACTCCTGACGATCAACCTCCTCCTTCACATCTGACTCCTGATGATCAACCTCCTCCTTCACATCTGACTCCTGACGATCAACCTCCTCCTTCACATCTGATTCCTGACGATCAACCTCCTCCTTCACATCTGACTCCTGACGATCAACCTCCTCCTTCACATCTGACTCCTGATGATCAACCTCCTCCTTCACATCTGACTCCTGATGATCAACCTCCTCCTTCACATCTGACTCCTGATGATCAACCTCCTCCTTCACATCTGACTCCTGATGATCAACCTCCCCCTTCACATGTGACTCCTGATGATCAACCTCCTCCTTCACATCTGACTCCAGTGATCAATCCAGAGCGTCTTCTTTTTTGGGGAATCCCGATGGACGACGTCATCCAATAGGCCTGACGTCACCACAACCGCCCACAAGTTAATTGTCATTCAACATTAGCAATATGTCCTGTCTGGTAACTTGTCTCATTCGAAGGATTCACATTGGCAGGTGCACAGGGAGAAACCCCATTTTAAAAAACTCAGTTGATCATAAATTTTGGAAACACTTTTGGAAGTCTTTAACTGCATCAAAGTCTGTGGCCTGTGATGTTGGGACAAATGATAGACCCTTATTATACAAGAGACAAAATTCACAAATTCTACAGCACAACGGCAGAGTCATGTCTTCAGTGTAAAACTAACAATGACTCAATAATCCTTCTGGGAATGTTATGATGTCATAAAGTTATGGGCGGAGTTACAACGTTGGCTGTCAGAAGTACAGTTATACAATGTAAAATTACTTTTAATTTGTCTGTCTGTATATTTCAAAACATGGCATTTGAGAGTGCAGTGAGATACCCCAGAGTTGGACGATACTTTTCTCATAAATCATCTTAAATATTATACTTAATTAAACCTGGAAATCAACCAATCCTCTGTTGTTAATTCAATAGAAAGGTCAAATGCTTTATTATCTAAAAGTTGAAAGTGACGGAGAGAAATAAAATGGTGCTGATGCGGGCGCTGGAGATGGAGGTGTGTTCTAGTGGGTCTGGGCAGGTGTGATGTAGTTCATGGAGATGGAGGTGTGTTCTAGTGGGTCTGGGCAGGTGTGATGTAGTAAATGTGTGTATGATGTTGTCGTTTGTATGTTTTGTATTGTTTATAAAAAGATAATATAAAATATTTTTCCCAATGCAAAGTTACACCTCACAGGTCTATTTTTGGAGTTATTACATGAAACCAATCAGAATTCAGAAGAATGATAAAGTTAGGTGTGAAGTAATATGGAGGACCAGCCTATTCCCTATAATGTAAACTACAACAGAAATAACTTAAAATGTAGAACTTCATATTAAACAATCGTTTGCTCTCATGACTTGAGTGATTAAAGTAAACCAACGTTTTGGAAATACATAACGTCATCTAACCAAATATCAAAGAATGTTAGCTATATGCAGTTATCTTAGCCAGCCAGCTAACATTAGCTATATGCTGTTATCTTAGCCAGCCAGCTAACATTAGCTACAGCCAGCTAACATTAGCTATATACAGTTATCTTAGCCAGCCAGCTAACATTAACTATATGCTGTTATCTTAGCCAGCCAGCTAACATTAGCTATGTGCAGTTATCTACGCCAGCCAGCTAACAACAGCTATATGCAGTTATCTTAGCCGGGCCAGCTAACATTAGATATATGCAGTTATCTTAGCCGGCCAGCTAATGTTAGCTATTTAGCTAACTAGCTATTAGCCTAACCAGCGTAGCCAACCAGCTAACGTTAGCTATTTAGCTAACTAGCTATTAGCCTGACCAGCGTAGCCAACCAGCTAACGTTAGCTATTTAGACAACTAGCTATTAGCCTAACCAGCGTAGTCAACCAGCTAACGTTAGCTATTTAGCCAACTAGCTATTAGCCTAACCAGCGTAGCCAACCAGCTAACGTTAGCTATTTAGCCAACTAGCTATTAGCCTAACCAGCGTAGCCAACCAGCTAATGTTAGCTATTTAGCGAACTAGCTATTAGAATAACCAGCGTAGCCAACTAGCTAACGTTAGCTATTTAACCAACTAGCTATTAGCCTAACCAGCATAGCCAACCAGCTAACGTTAGCTATTTAGCCAACTAGCTATTAGCCTAACCAGCGTAGCCAACCAGCACCGAGACCATTTAGAACCAAACTAACAAAACCTAAAAGTGTTTGCAGATCAAAAGATCAGAGACAAACAGAATGATGGGAGAAAATTAATCTTCAGAAGTCATTGATCAATGCTGATAAAGTGACACACTGCTTCAATAATAATGAGTAGTTATTTATGATGCAAGGTGATTTGTAGATCAGTCAGTCGCCTGCAGTGTCGAACCAGCCCAATACCAAACCAATCAGGTGGTTGTTCAATGAAATTAAGCTTCAGACGTCTTTGATGACGTGCTGCTGATAAAGTGATACAGGCATCAGCACACTGCTTTGGTTTCATTTGATTTCATTTGATTTTTTTTCAACATGTACTTTTCTGCTCTTTTGCACACCAGTATCTCTACTTGCACATCATCATCTGCTCATTTATCACTCCAGTGTTAATCTGCTAAATTGTAATTCTTCGCTACTATGGACTATTCATTGCCTACCTCCTCATGCCTTTTGCACACACTATATATAGACTTTCTTTTTTTGTACTGTGTCATTGACTTGTTTATTGTGTTATTGGCTTGTTTATTGTTTATTCCATGTTATTCCATGTGTAACTCTATGTTGTTGTCTGTGTCACACTGCTTTGCTTTATCTTGGCCAGGTCGCAGTTGTAAATGAGAACTTGTTCTCAACTGGCCTACCTGGTTAAACTATCATTATGACATCATGGCCTACCTGGTTAAACTATCATTATGACATCATGGTCACCTGGTTAAACTATCATTATGACATCATGGCCACCTGGTTAAACTATCATTATGACATCATGGTCACCTGGTGAAATAAAGGTGAAATAAAAATAAAATGTTGTTGAAATCAAACCAAGCTTTATTTATTCAGCACATTTCAGGCATGAATGGAACAGGAACAAGAAAAAAACAAATAAAAGACAATGAAAATAATCAAAAAGTTAGTACACAAACAGAAGAATAATGAACATTTTAAGGAAATTCCATTGATTAAAATATTTATTGGATGCAATAAGCAACCCAAAATATTAGCTTGTTTTTTAGGAGGGTTCTGAAAGGCACTATAAGGGTGTCCACTGTAAATTGACTAGTAACAACAACTGGGACCTAAGCACATTTCAGACATGGATGCAACACAATGGCTTCTCAGAAAAAAAACAATGAAAAAAAACAGAAATATTGAGGATAAAAAAAACGAAGAACAACTGAAAGACTAATGAGCATTGCAAAGGAAATGCCATTGATTCAAATATTAACAATATAATGCTACATCCAACCCAAAACATAACTTGTTTTTTAGGAGGGGCTCTGAAAGACACTACGGGGCATCGATTGAAAATTGACTGGTAACAACTGGGACCTAAAAGACACCCACCATGACACCCACTAAATCTGCCCAAGAAGAGGCAAACAAAAGAAAAACCCACACCAAACTTAAAGACAGGAAGCAAACCAAAAAGGTGGAGCAACTAAAGGTGTTGACTCTCCACATCTATCAAGACAACTGGAGCACTGGGCCAGACACTCTTAAATAGAACCTGGACCAGCTCAGGTGAAACACCTTCCCACTAACGAGATGGACAAGCCAGCACAGGTGTAACACATACAGACTAACGAGGTGACACCAATCAGTGCGTCCTACGTGCTAACGAGCTAGACGTGCTAAAGTCCAACCTCAAAAAATAAAGGAGAGCCGCACACTAGCTCAGATGAAAAAATATTTAATTTACCAACGTTTCGACAGGCAAGCTGTCTTCATCAAGGTACAATCACAGACACTGCGGGTTGACTCGTTTATATATAGCGTCAAGACACACAGGTGTCTGTAATCATGGCCAAGAGTGGCCTAATATCATTGGTTAATTTCTCAAATATTAAAATGGCAGCATTTTTCTTTCTATAGAATCCTTAAACTCACTAGATTCTAGAACTCTACTTTTTATTTAACAACGACGGCCTAGGAACAGTGGGCCAATGTCAAAACACAGTTATAATGTGTCTAAATCAATAACCAATATGCAGAAACAGTTTGTGATATATTGAAAACCTAAACATAAAATGTACGATATACACAAACTGCCACAATAATCACATTACTTGTATTTTTTAAACAAGCTCCTTATTAACTGCACAAGCACCAAAAACGCTGTTGTTTTGACAAGTAGCAATAAATCACTGATATTAATTAGGGGGGAAATCAGGTTGTACGTGCTGTTGAAACTAACACAACAAAAAAACACATGGAAATGGGAGATATATTTTACCTCACTGATTAGTGGACAACCTGCAGAAGACAGTCAGCTACATATTGGAGTGATGCATTTAAATGTAGGGGTCGCTAAAGAAAGGAACACAACACTTATTTGTCATCACTCATCGATATCATGTTGAAATCAACTGTGTGACAGGAGGGAGATGAGGTTGCACGTCCTGTTAAAACTAACAGCTCAAAAACCACACAGAATCTGGGAGTAATGTGTACATCCCTGATTAGAGGACAATTTGTGGTAAACAATTAGCTACATTTTGAAGTGTTGCATTTTGATTCAAGTGGGTCACCAACGTGGTAAGTGTAACACAGCTCTTTTTGTGGTATTCACTTTTTGTTAAATCACATAAATAGTACTCTTCCATTTCAGAGCCTGGATTTTCCCCCTGAGGCTAATATCCATATCATGTTGAAATTAATAGAACAGGGGACAAATATTTAGGGTTCTACATTGTGACATCATTAAAATACTCCTACAACATTCTACATTGTGACATCATTTTATTGATATCATGAAACAACTCCTTCATGTATTTTCTGATGTTTGATCAGACACCTTTTATTAGAGTATCTCTTGTCACATTGATTACAGCTATAAGATTTCTCTCCTGTGTGTGTTCTCTGGTGAACTTTTAGATTGCCAGATTGAACAAAACTCTTCCCACATTGATCACAGCTATAACGTTTCTCTCCTGTGTGTGTTATCTGGTGTGAAGTCAGCTGGCCAGATGTAGCAAAACTCTTCCCACATTGATCACAGCTATATGGTTTCTCTCCCGTGTGTGTTCTCCGGTGTGATATCATGCCGCTTAGCTGAGTAAAACTCTTCCCACATTGATCACAGCTAAACGGGTTCTCTCCTGTGTGTGTTCTCTGGTGTCTAGTCAGAATGCTGGATGTATTAAAACTCTTCCCACATTGAGTACAGCTATAAAGTTTCTCTCCTGTGTGTGTTCTCTGGTGTGACATCAGGCTGCTTAGGCTAATAAAACTCTTCTCACATTCATGACAGCTATATGGTTTATCTCTTGTGTGTGTTCTCTGGTGTGATGTCAGGCTGCTTAGGTGAGTAAAACTCTTCCAACATTCATTACAGCTATACGGTTTCTCTCCTGAGTGTGTTCTCTGGTGTGATATCAGGTTGCTTAGCTGAGTAAAACTCTTACCGCATTGAGTACAGCTAAAAGGTTTCTCTCCTGTGTGTGTTCTCTGGTGCCTCTTCAGATAGCTAGATGTAAAAAAACTCTTCCCACACTGAGTACAACTATACGGTTTCTCTCCTGTGTGTGTTCTTTGGTGTACAATAAGATGGCTAGATGTATAAAAACTCTTCCCACATTCATCACAGCTATACGGTTTCTCTCGTTTCTCTCCTGTGTGTGTTCTCTGGTGTGATATCAGGGTGCTTAGCCGAGTAAAACTCTTCCCACATATACCACAGCTACAGATGTAAGATGTCTTTCCTGTGTGTGTTCTCTGGTGTGATATCAGGCTGGTTGAATGGGTAAAACTCTTCCCACATTGAGTACAGCTATAAGGTTTCTCCACTGTGTGGATTCTCTGATGAATTTTAATGCCTGCTGAGGAGGTGAATCTCTTCCCACCGTCAGAGCAGCAGCGAGGTTTCTTCCCTGTGGATCTCTGCAGGTGTTTCTTGAGGTGTTCTGATGTGGAGAGACTCTTCTCTGCCTTGTCAGCATCATGAGGTTGTTGAGGCTCCCCAGAAGACCCACGGTAGTCCCGTCTCTCTCCTGTGTGAACAACAAAGTCAGACAGATGGTTAATAAAGGCCCACAACAGCGGAAATCCACTGTAAAAAGTGATGCCAACAGCGTAGCCATGATGTTGTACAACAATTGACGTCTGTAATGAATGTAATGATTATTTGACATTTGTCTTAAAATGAGCAAGAACTGTCATATTTTGTCTTGTTTTCACATTAGTAGTAACATCTAAGCTTGTAGACTTGAAATAAGTTATTCATGTTGTTGAAACTCTAAGCAGTGTGCCAGACGACTTTTGGTCTCCAATATAGGCTCCTTTCTGTGTTTAATAAAATTGCGGCACGAGGGCGATGCAAATGCAATTTGGTTGTAGAAACTCCTCCCAGCTTATGAGGAAACCGATAGTTATGGATGTAGTATATCTGCTAATGAGGAAACCACTAGTTATGGCTGTAGTATATCTGGTAATGAGGAAACCACTAGTTATGGATGTAGTTAGTATATCTGGTAATGAGGAAACCACTAGTTATTAGTTATGGATGTAGTATATCTGGTAATGAGGAAACCACTAGTTATGGATGTAGTATATCTGGTAATGAGGAAACCACTAGTTATGGCTGTAGTATATCTGGTAATGAGGAAACCACTAGTTATGGATGTAGTTAGTATATCTGGTAATGAGGAAACCACTAGTTATTAGTTATGGATGTAGTATATCTGGTAATGAGGAAACCACTAGTTATGGATGTAGTATATCTGGTAATGAGGAAACCACTAGTTATGGACGTAGTATATCTGTGTAACGGATGTGAAATGGCTAGCTAGTTAGCGGGTGCGCGCTAGTAGCATTTCAATCAGTTACGTCACTTGCTCTGAGACATTAAGTAGGGTTGCCGTGGCTTTTGTGGAGCGATGGGTAACGCTGCTTCGTGGGTGACTGTTGTCGATGTGTGCAGAGGGTCCCTGGTTCGCGCCCGTGTCGAGGCGAGGGGACGACGTAAAATTATACTGTTACATTGATGCTGTTGACCCGGATCACTGGTTGCTGCGGAAAAGGAGGAGGTTGAAAGGGGGGTGAGTGTAACGGATGTGAAATGGCTAGCTAGTTAGCGGGTGCGCGCTAGTAGCATTTCAATCAGTTACGTCACTTGCTCTGAGACTTAAGTAGTGTTGCCCCTTGCTTTGCAAGGGCCGCGGCTTTTGTGGAGCGATGGGTAACGACGCTTCGTGGTTGACTGTTGTTGATGTGTGCAGAGGGTCCCAGGTTCGCGCCCGTGTCGGGGCGAGGGGACGGTTTAAAGTTATACTGTGACATTGATGCTGTTGACCCGGATCACTGGTTGCTGCGGAAAAGGAGGAGGTTGAAAGGGGGGTGAGTGTAACGGATGTGAAATGGCTAGCTAGTTAGCGGGTGCGCGCTAGTAGCATTTCAATCAGTTACGTCACTTGCTCTGAGACTTAAGTAGTGTTGCCCCTTGCTTTGCAAGGGCCGCGGCTTTTGTGGAGCGATGGGTAACGACGCTTCGTGGTTGACTGTTGTTGATGTGTGCAGAGGGTCCCAGGTTCGCGCCCGTGTCGGGGCGAGGGGACGGTTTAAAGTTATACTGTGACATTGATGCTGTTGACCCGGATCACTGGTTGCTGCGGAAAAGGAGGAGGTTGAAAGGGGGGTGAGTGTAACGGATGTGAAATGGCTAGCTAGTTAGCGGGTGCGCGCTAGTAGCATTTCAATCAGTTACGTCACTTGCTCTGAGACTTAAGTAGGGTTGCCGTGGCCTTTGTGGAGCGATGGGTAACGACCGTGCTTCGTGGGCAACCGTTGTTGATGTGTGCAGAGGGTCCCTGGTTCGCGCCCGTGTCGGGGCGAGGGGACGACGTAAAGTTAGATCTGTTACATCTGCCTAGAGCAAAAATGGTGAGCAAAGATTTTAGTTTTTCACAATGTATTCTGAATATGAATGGGGGAAAACTCATGGGAGTAGCCTCCATTTCCAGGTTGCTTATGAGTACATTTCACACTACTTTGGATTATAATTGTAAGGATCGTTTGAATGTCCTGCTTAATATAATGTTTGTGTCATCATCGCAAATCAACCGCTTTGTATTTAAAAAACACTTCAACCAGTAAAATGCTCTTTGTCTAGCTTTTCCATCAACCTGACAATGAGGGTTTGTACACTGTTTGCCAAATTGGCCCATAACTTCACCTAACAACAAATATACCTGTAATGAACAAAGAAGCACTTTGGTTGTTATTGCATGACACACATAGTGTACTCTAGGACCATAACAACAACATAGACCTACTCTAGGACCCATTACTTGACCTAACAAAAACATATACCTACTGTAGGACCCATAACTATAACATAGACCTACTGTAGGACCCATAACTATAACATAGACCTACTGTAGGACCCATAACGTCACCTAACAACAACATAGACCTACTGTAGGACCCATAACTTCACCTAACAACAACATAGACCTACTGTAGGACCCATAACGTCACCTAACAACAACATAGACCTACTGTAGGACCCATAACTTCACCTAACAACAACATAGACCTACTGTAGGACCCATAACGTCACCTAACAACAACATAGACCTACTGTAGGACCCATAACTTCACCTAACAACAACATAGACCTACTGTAGGACCCATAACTTCACCTAACAACAACATAGACCTACTGTAGGACCCATAACGTCACCTAACAACAACATAGACCTACTGTAGGAGCCATAACTTCACCTAACATAGACCTACTGTAGGACCCATAACTTCACCTAACAATAACATAGACCTACTGTAGAACCCATAACTTCACCTAACAATACCATAGACCTACTGTAGGACCCATAACTTCACCAAACAACAAATAATGGAAAATAGCTCTGTGTGTTGTACAATAGCCTATCCATCAAGGAACAGTTCTCTACACATTATGAGCTAAGTATCTCTGAGTGCAAACAGACTAACGAGACCCTACAGTAAATCAAGCAGACAATAACATTATAAACATCAATTTGTTAGGGATGTTTGATCCAACGTGGAGCACGGCACAACTGTCTTTACAAGAGTAATGAATGAAGAAGCACTTTGGTTGTTGTTGCATGTCGTGATGTTTGTCATTTGACTGTCATTCAGAAAATGATTTCCTGGATCAGCTGATGATAGTTGAACATGTGACTGTAACAGCTACAGTATTAAGAATTATGTGTAATTATTGAAGAACCGCGTGAATGACAGCATCTATTTGTGTGTTGTCAATAAAGTTAAGGTGACTCTCGGTTACAACCATTGGATTTAGCAAACTCTGAAATTATTTAGGATTTCTGTGCCCATGAAAACTGTTTTCCCAGCGTAACATAAGGAGCCACTAAATGTTACGTAGTTAGAGAGCATTTCAGAGATCTGAATACAAAAAAAACTGTCCGACAGCAAGATCCAGTATTTAAGTTGAAGTTCTACTGTTCTACTGTTCCCTGAAGGAGGGAAACTAGGTACAACATACTATTAAATCCACGCCTCGCTGGAAGCTCCGTCTTCCACAGGTGATGAGCGTGAGACTCAAATTTATTCCTTAAATTTAATTCAACGACCCAGGAAGTGGCGGGGCCAAACAGGTGTTGTAACTCGTTCCTAACTGGCACGAAGATCGGTAGAAATGGTCAGATAAATTGTCACTCTGAATGGAAATTGAAAAAGTTTGCCGATTTTACCGGAAACTTCAGGAGCATAACGTCAGAATTTAGGAAGGCCAGCAGCAGGTCAGTTGGTTATTTCCTTCTGGTTATATTGATCTCTGCCTTCTGGTTATATTGATCTCTGCCTTCTGGTTATATTGATCTCTGCCTTCTGGTTATATTGATCTCTGCCTTCTGGTTATATTGATCTCTGCCTTCTGGTTATATTGATCTCTGCCTTCTGGTTATATTGATCTCTGCCTTCTGGTTATATTGATCTCTTCCTTCTGGTTATATTGATCTCTTCCTTCTGGTTATATTGATCTCTGCCTTCTGGTTATATTGATCTCTGCCTTCTGGTTATATTGATCTCTGCCTTCTGGTTATATTGATCTCTAGATTCTGGTTATATTGATCTCTAGATTCTGGTTATATTGATCTCTAGATTCTGGTTATATTGATCTCTAGATTCTGGTTATATTGATCTCTTCCTTCTGGCTATATTGATCTCTTCCTTCTGGCTATATTGATCTCTTCCTTCTGGTTATATTGATCTCTTCCTTCTGGTTATATTGATCTCTTCCTTCTGGTTATATTGATCTCTTCCTTCTGGTTATATTGATCTCTGCCTTCTGGTTATATTGATCTCTGCCTTCTGGTTATATTGATCTCTGCCTTCTGGTTATATTGATCTCTGCCTTCTGGTTATATTGATCTCTGCCTTCTGGTTATATTGATCTCTGCCTTCTGGTTATATTGATCTCTGCCTTCTGGTTATATTGATCTCTGCCTTCTGGTTATATTGATCTCTGCCTTCTGGTTATATTGATCTCTGGTTATATTGATCTCTGCCTTCTGGTTATATTGATCTCTGGTTATATTGATCTCTGGTTATATTGATCTCTGGCTTCTGGTTATATTGATCTCTGGCTTCTGGTTATATTGATCTCTGGCTCAGGTCATTTGCGTTAATTATTTAATCAAACGCTTGAAGCATAAGTTCAGTTCAAGTTCTATATAGTTCTATGTGTCTATATGGAAAAATACATGTCATAACATTTCAACCAATCAATTGGTAGAAAGAAAATATATATATATATTTTTAAATCTGCGACACCCCAGGACAACATACATGTATTCAGACCCCTTCCCTTTTACCACATTTTGTTACAGCACAGCCTTATGGATTACATTTTTTTTAAATTATCAATCTTCAGACATAATGACATCAGAAAACCCCATAATGACATCACAATACCCCATAATGACATCACAATACCCCATAAAAGTGAGAGAAAAAGTTTAGAAATGCATGAATACCAGTAGGTTGTATCTCTATAGGTCATGCCAGTAGGCTACAGTAGGTTGTAACTCTCTAGGTCATGCCAGTAGGTTACAGTAGGTTATATCTCTATAGGTCATGCCAGTAGGTTACAGTAGATTGTATCTCTCTAGGTCATGCCAGTAGGCTACAGTAGGTTGTAACTCTCTAGGTCATGCCAGTAGGCTACAGTAGGTTGTATCTCTCTAGGTCATGCCAGTAGGTTACAGTAGGTTGTATCTCTCTAGGTCATGCCAGTAGGCTACAGTAGGTTGTAACTCTCTAGGTTATGCCAGTAGATTACAGTAGGTTGTATCTCTCTAGGTCAGGGGTGTCAAACTCATTCCATGGAGGGCCTAGTGTCTGCAGGTTTTTGGTTTTTCCTTTCAATAAAGCCCTAGACAACCAGGTGTGGGGAGTTCCTAACTAATTAGTGATGTTAATTCATCAATCAAGTATAAGGGAGGAGCGAAAACCCGCAGACACTCGGCCCCCCGTGGAATGAGTTTGACACCTGTGCTCTAGGTCATACCAGTAGGTTACAGTAGGTTGTATCTCTCTAGGTTATGCCAGTAGGTTACAGTAGGTTGTATCTCTCTAGGTCATGCCAGTAGGCTACAGTATGTTGTATCTCTATAGGTCATGCCAGTAGGCTACAGTAGGTAGTATCTCTCTAGGTCATGCCAGTAGGTTACAGTAGGTTATATCTCTATAGGTCATGCCAGTAGGCTACAGTAGGTTGTAACTCTCTAGGTCATGCCAGTAGGTTACAGTAGGTTGTATCTCTATAGGTCATGCCAGTAGGTTACAGTAGGTTGTATCTCTCTAGGTCATGCCAGTAGGTTACAGTAGGTTGTATCTCTCTAGGTCATGCCAGTAGGCTACAGTAGGTTGTAACTCTCTAGGTTATGCCAGTAGACTAAAGTAGGTTGTATCTCTCTAGGTTATGCCAGTAGGCTACAGTAGGTTGTATCTCTCTAGGTCATGCCAGTAGGTTACAGTAGGTTGTATCTCTCTAGGTCATGCCAGTTGGTTACAGTAGGTTGTATCTCTCTGGGTCATGCCAGTAGGTTACAGTAGGTTGTAACTCTCTAGGTCATGCCAGTAGGCTACAGTAGGTTGTATCTCTATAGGTCATGCCAGTAGGCTACAGTAAGTTGTATCTCTATAGGTCATGCCAGTAGACTACAGTAGGTTGTATCTCTATAGGTCATGCCAGTAGGCTACAGTAGGTTGTATCTCTCTGGGTCATGCCAGTAGGTTACAGTAGGTTGTAACTCTCTAGGTCATGCCAGTAGGCTACAGTAGGTTGTATCTCTATAGGTCATGCCAGTAGGTTACAGTAGGTTGTATCTCTCTAGGTCATGCCAGTAGGCTACAGTAGGTTGTATCTCTCTAGGTCATGCCAGTAGGCTACAGTAGGTTGTAACTCTCTAGGTTATGCCAGTAGACTAAAGTAGGTTGTATCTCTCTAGGTTATGCCAGTAGGCTACAGTAGGTTGTATCTCTCTAGGTCATGCCAGTAGGTTACAGTAGGTTGTATCTCTCTAGGTCATGCCAGTTGGTTACAGTAGGTTGTATCTCTCTGGGTCATGCCAGTAGGTTACAGTAGGTTGTAACTCTCTAGGTCATGCCAGTAGGCTACAGTAGGTTGTATCTCTATAGGTCATGCCAGTAGGCTACAGTAAGTTGTATCTCTATAGGTCATGCCAGTAGGCTACAGTAGGTTGTATCTCTATAGGTCATGCCAGTAGGCTACAGTAGGTTGTATCTCTCTGGGTCATGCCAGTAGGTTACAGTAGGTTGTAACTCTCTAGGTCATGCCAGTAGGCTACAGTAGGTTGTATCTCTATAGGTCATGCCAGTAGGTTACAGTAGGTTGTATCTCTCTAGGTCATGCCAGTGGGCTACAGTAGGTTGTATCTCTCTAGGTCATGCCAGTAGGCTACAGTAGGTTGTATCTCTCTAGGTCATGCCAGTAGGTTACAGTAGGTTATATCTCTCTAGGTCATGCCAGTAGGTTACAGTAGGTTGTATCTCTCTAGGTCATGCCAGTAGGCTACAGTAGGTTGTAACTCTCTAGGTTATGCCAGTAGACTAAAGTAGGTTGTATCTCTCTAGGTTATGCCAGTAGGCTACAGTAGGTTGTATCTCTCTAGGTCATGCCAGTAGGTTACAGTAGTTTGTATCTCTCTAGGTCATGCCAGTTGGTTACAGTAGGTTGTATCTCTCTGGGTCATGCCAGTAGGTTACAGTAGGTTGTAACTCTCTAGGTCATGCCAGTAGGCTACAGTAGGTTGTATCTCTATAGGTCATGCCAGTAGGCTACAGTAAGTTGTATCTCTATAGGTCATGCCAGTAGGCTACAGTAGGTTGTATCTCTATAGGTCATGCCAGTAGGCTACAGTAGGTTGTATCTCTCTGGGTCATGCCAGTAGGTTACAGTAGGTTGTAACTCTCTAGGTCATGCCAGTAGGCTACAGTAGGTTGTATCTCTATAGGTCATGCCAGTAGGTTACAGTAGGTTGTATCTCTCTAGGTCATGCCAGTAGGCTACAGTAGGTTGTATCTCTCTAGGTCATGCCAGTAGGCTACAGTAGGTTGTATCTCTCTAGGTCATGCCAGTAGGTTACAGTAGGTTATATCTCTCTAGGTCATGCCAGTAGGTTACAGTAGGTTGTATCTCTCTAGGTCATGCCAGTAGGTTACAGTAGGTTGTATCTCTCTAGGTCATGCCAGTAGCTTACAGTAGGTAGTATCTCTCTAGGTCATGCCAGTAGGTTACAGTAGGTTGTATCTCTCTAGGTCATGCCAGTAAGTTACAGTCTCGTAATGCTTAAGTTGTTATGTGGACACGTGACATACGGACAACTTTAATAAAAACACTATAGGAGTTGTCTCCAGATCGCTATGCATATTCATGCTAGTAGCTTAGCATCTCTCTCCATTGAATACAGGCGGTTGACGACAACAACCCTCATAGAATATAAACAATAGATTACAATAATAAGATGTATTCACCAATCCAAAGAAAGGATAGGCGGGAGCTAGACAACCCGCAGTGAAGCTTTGTGGACAACGACTCGCCTTGTTAGGCAGAGAGACATCTTGTCAGTATATCCATAATCTTTGGTGTAGCCAACCCAACTCTCACATGGCACTATTGGGGGGCACGGTGTGTAGTAAAACATCACTACATGAAAATCACTACATGCAGTGCCCCCCAGTCTGCGGTCAGCAGATAGACCCTTCTCAAATATAAATTTTAAGTCACTTTTTGGAAACGGAACGGAGAAAACAAGGGGTAGCTTGTTCTCTACGTCGTCTGATTCTAGACATATCAGTCATCATCCTGGGCCCTCCGTTGAAGAGGTATTGACGAGCCAACTCCGAATATCCAAAGTAAAAAACACATTTAAGACGGTACTTACTGGTGTTACTCAGATCTCCTATCTCCTCTTCATCTTTCAATGTGACAGTAATCTCCCCTTCCTTCTTCACTCCAAAAACTGCATCCTCCTCTTTCTCTTCCTCCTCTTCTTTCACTGTAACATCCTCCTCCTCCTCTTTCACTCTGAACGCGTCTTCCTCTTCTTTCACTGAAACGTCTTTCTCTTCTTTTTTAACTGTGACATTCTCCTCTTCCTTCTCCTCTTTCACGACAATGTTCAGCCCCAGAGCTTCTTTCTCCGTCCAGCAGACCTCTTCTTTAACAGGAGGGGAGAAGCTTACTGACCTCATGGTCGGGGATGTTAGCTAGCTAGCTATCATTAGCGACTAGGCTAGTGGTAACTTAACCAGCCAGCTACTATAGCTGACTAATACAAAATAACGTAATATTAAATAGGTTAACAAGTAGATACGACCTAAGTGTGTCGAAAACACAGTAGCTAATATACACCGAAAGCGTATAAATAGCTTGAATCTTTCGGCTATGTTGGCTAGCAAGCTACCGAGGTGGTTGACGAGCTGTTTATGAAGAACCGTCCACTAGATTATACGTCACGCTGGCAGCGTCGCCTGAAAGACGCACATCGCCGTCTGCTGACTGGAGGGGAAACGCAGTTGAGGATCATATTTTATTTTCAGACAAAGATTATTTTAAATGGATTTAATTAAATAATACAATAATATTGAGACATACAAAGACAGGAATGTGTTGATTGATTAGTACGAATAAAAATCGTTACTACAGCACATTTAAGGCAGTTACATTATGTCAAACTAAATCGAAATAATTAGCCAGCTACTCTAGGTCTATACTGCTCCTACATGGTGTAACAATATATCATGTAGATGTATATAATGAACAGACTAGGTCTATACTGCTCCTACATGGTGTAACAATACATCATCTAGATGTATATAATGAACAGACTAGGTCTATACTGCTCCTTCATGGTGTAACAATACATCATGTAGATGTATATGATGAACAGACTAGGTCTATACTGCTCCTACATGGTGTAACAATACATCATGTAGATGTATATAATGAACAGACTAGGTCTATACTGCTCCTACATGGTGCAACAATACATCATGTAGATGTATATAATGAACAGACTAGGTCTATACTGCTCCTACATGGTGTAACAATACATCATGTAGATGTACACTACCATTCAAAAGTTTGGGGTCACTTTGAAATGTCCTTGTTTTTTAAAGGAAATCAAATTTTTTCATTTATTTACCTGTTTTTGCTTTGTAATTATGGGGTATTGTGATGTCATTATGGGGCAATGTGATGTCTTATGGGGTATTGTGATGTCATTATTGGGTATTGTGTAGATTGATGAGGGGAAAAAATGATTGAATCAATTTTAGAATAAGGCTGTAACGTAACAAAATGTGGAAAAAGTGAAGGGGTCTGAATGCTTTCCGAATGAATTGTATATATAGGGGCAGTACTTAGTGACATCACTTCATGAAACAGAAGGTACAAATATATAACATAGATTCACAATATCAACATTCAATGTTTCAAAATATATGACCAAGCTGGAAGTGGAAACGCCAGCCCAGCCACAATCCTAGAGGTTCACTGATGATCAACCTCCTCCTTCACATCTGACTCCTGATGATCAACCTCCTCCTTCACATCTGACTCCTGATGATCAACCTCCTCCTTCACATCTGACTCCTGATGATATAATGATTTAATTTTATACTAATATAAAGACCTGCTGTTTTCAAACTCTATTCCCTATGATGTTAATGTAGTATGGAGGACCAGCCTATTCCCTATGATGTATACTACAACAGAAATAACTTTAAATTAAACCAATAATTTGAACTCATGACTTGACTGATTTAAGTAAACCACAGTTCTGTAAATACACAATTCCATCTAACCAAATATCAAAGAATGTTAGCTATATGCAGTTATCTTAGCCAGCCAGCTAACATTAGCCATATGCAGTTATCTTAGCAAGCCAGCTAACGTTAGCTATATGCAGTTATCTTAGCCAGCCAGCTAACGTTAGCTATATGCAGTTATCTTAGCCAGCCAGCTAATGTTAGCTATATGCAGTTATCTTAACCAGCCAGCTAACATTAGCTTTTTGCAGTTATCTTAGCCAGCTAACGTTAGCCATATGCAGTTATCTTAGCCAGCCAGCTAACACTAGCTATATGCAGTTATCTTAGCCAGCTAACGTTAGCCATATGCAGTTATCTTAGCCAGCCAGCTAACATTAGCCATATGCAGTTATCTTAGCAAGCCAGCTAACATAAGCTATATGCAGTTATCTTAGCCAGCCAGCTAACATAAGCTATATGCAGTTATCTTAGCCAGCCAGCTAACGTTAGCTATATGCAGTTATCTTAGCCAGCCAGCTAATGTTAGCTATATGCAGTTATCTTAGCCAGCCAGCTAACATTAGCTTTTTGCAGTTATCTTAGCCAGCTAACGTTAGCCATATGCAGTTATCTTAGCCAGCCAGCTAACATTAGCTATATGCAGTTATCTTAGCCAGCTAACGTTAGCCATATGCAGTTATCTTAGCCAGCCAGCTAACGTTAGCTATATGCAGTTATCTTAGCCAGCTAACGTTAGCCATATGCAGTTATCTTAGCCAGCCAGCTAACATTAGCTATATGCAGTTATCTTAGCCAGCTAACGTTAGCCATATGCAGTTATCTTAGCCAGCCAGCTAACGTTAGCTTTATGCAGTTATCTTAGCCAGCCAGCTAACATTAGCTGTATGCAGTTATCTTAGCCAGCCAGCTAACATTAGCTATATGCAGTTATCTTAGCCAGCCAGCTAACATAAGCTATATGCAGTTATCTTAGCCAGCCAGCTAACATAAGCTATATGCAGTTATCTTAGCCAGCCAGCTAACATTAGCTATATGCAGTTATCTTAGCCAGCTAACGTTAGCCATATGCAGTTATCTTAGCCAGCTAGCTAACATTAGCTATATGCAGTTATCTTAGCCAGCTAACGTTAGCCATATGCAGTTATCTTAGCCAGCTAGCTAACTTTAGCTTTATGCAGTTATCTTAGCCAGCCAGCTAACATTAGCTATATGCAGTTATCTACGCCAGCAAGCTAACATTAGCTATATGCAGTTATCTTAGCCTGCCAGCTAACGTTAGCTATTTAGCCAACTAGCTATTAGCCTAACCAGCGTAGCCAACCAGCTAACGTTAGCTATTTAGCCAACTAGCTACTAGCCTAACCAGCGTAGCCAACCAGCTAACGTTAGCTATTTAGCCAACTAGCTATTAGCCTAACCAGCGTAGCCAACCAGCTAACGTTAGCTATTTAGCCAACTAGCTATTAGCCTAACCAGCGTAGCCAAACAGCACCGAGACCATTTAGAACCAAACTAACCAAAACCTAAACGTGTTTGCAGATCAAAAGATCAGAGACGAACAGAATGATGGGAGAAAATTAACCTTCAGAAGTCATTGATCAATGCTGATAAAGTGACACACTGCTTCAATAATAATGAGTAGTTATTTATGATGTAAGGTGATTTGTAGAGCAGTCAGTTGGCAGTCACCTGCAGTGTCGAACAAGCCCAATACCAAACCAATCAGGTGGTTGTTCGACGAAATGAAGTTCCAGACGTCATTGATGATGTGCTGCTGATAAATTGATACAGGCATCAGCACACTGCTTTGAAGTTTAATGCTTTCAAGGCCTCGTACCTCCGGTATCAAACATAACATCCCCATCGAAAAGTTGACAAAATGAAATGAAAATGAAATGAACTACTCAATGTCCCCCTCTGGTGGGGAAAAAGTATAATTCACCTAAACTAACAAAACCGGGCTGATAAACTGGCTGGTGTTCATGAGTTTATAAAACATATACTTTATACATTTGTCATAAATTACCTGCATTGATGAGACACACAGTGTGGATGAACGATCAGTAGTAGACAGGGTAAAAATAGCACTCATAAAGAGATGTATTTTCCAGTTAGATACCAACTCATACCACTGCTGGCTTGCTTCTGAAGCTAAGCAGGGTTGGTCCTGGTCAGTCCCTGGATGGGAGACCAGATGCTGCTGGAAGTGGTGTTGGAGGGCCAGTAGGAGGCACTCTTTCCTCTGGTCTAAAAAATATCCCAATGCTCCAGGGCAGTGATTGGGGACACTGCCCTGTGTAGGGTGCCGTCTTTCGGATGGGACGTTAAACGGGTGTCCTGACTCTCTGAGGTCATTAAAGATCCCATGGCACTTATCGTAAGAGTAGGGGTGTTAACCCCGGTGTCCTGGCTAAATTCCCAATCTGACCCTCAAACCATCATGGTCACCTAATAATCCCCAGTTTACAATTGGCTCATTCATCCCCCTCCTCTCCCCTGTAACTATTCCCCAGGTCGTTGCTGCAAATGAGAACGTGTTCTCAGTCAACTTACCTGGTAAAATAACGGTAAATAATAATAATAATAATAACTTGAAAGAGGGAACTTTAGCATAAAACCCACATGGAAAACTGAGATTTGGCAAATAACATATAAAGAGAGGCTTATTTGACACCGAACCAACAACAGTAGTTACTAAAACATAAATCGCTAATGTATGATTTAAAAGGTGGATTTTATGATGTAATGTCAACTTTATATATTTCTATCCCAGGACCACTCAATTTTCAAATTCTCCGAAAATCTGCTGTGGATTACCCAGAATCCAATACCTTTATCACTGAGTGTATTACACCGAGTGTAATGTAAACACACGAGCAGCGCAGTTGTCTGAGGCACTGCACCTCAGTGCTAGAGGCGTCACTACAGACCCTGGTTCAAATCCAGGCTGTATCATAACAGGCCGTGATTGGGAGTCCCATAGGGCAGCGCAGAATTGGCCCAGCATCGTCTGGGTCTGGGTTTGGCCAGGGTAGGCCGTCAATGTATATAAGAATTTGTTCTTAACTGACTTGCCTAGTTAAATAAAGATTAAATATATTTAAAACATGTAGCTTCATTACACCGTTACACTGGCATACAAACTCAGTAGCACAGAGTAGATCATCCATATGACCTTAGAAAATAGTGCATTGTGGGTAGTTTAGAAGTTAAAAATATGTAATAACGCAATAACATAACTGTTTGTACTTATAGGTAACCATATCGTGACTACAACTAGCTTACTAAGTCTTTAACCAGACTGTATTGTTACACTGGTGAGTAAAAATTAATGCTCCCTACACTTTTACTTGTTGTCTGAAGATAAAATATACATTTTACTCAACTGCGTTACCCATTCCAGTCAACAGTTGGCAGTCTGCGACTTTAAGGTTATGCTGTTGGTGTGACGTATAATCTAGTGGACGGAACGCAATGCTGTTGGTGTGACGTATAATCTAGTGGACGGAACGCTTCTTTCACCTGCAACAATAGTTAGTCAGACACCCCGGTAGCTTGCTAGACAAAATAGCCGAACCAATATATCTCTTTAGACGCTTTAGTGTATATTAGCCACTGTGTTTTAAACCCACTTCTATCGTCTAGTTAGTAATCCGATTTAATTTCATATTTACGGTGTTGTTATTAGTCAGCGAGCGGGCTTGTTAAGTTAGCATTAGCCTAGCTAGCTAACATCCCCGACCATGCGGTCACTAAGTTACTCTCCTGCTAAAGGAGAGGAGGATATCACAGTAAAACAAGAAGTAGAGAGTGAGGCCATTACTGTGAAAGAAGAGGAAGACGAGTTCAGAGTGAAAGAGGAGGATATCACAGTAAAACAAGAAGTAGAGTGTGAGGCCATTACTGTGAAAGAAGAGGAAGACGAGTTCAGAGTGAAAGAGGAAGAGGATGTTACAGTAAAAGGAGAAGGGGAGGCAGTTTATGGAGTTAAAGAGGAAGGAGAGATGACTGTTACATCGAAAACGGAGGAGGAAGAAGAGGAGGAAACTGGATATCTGGGCCCGGTTTCCCAAACGCATCTTAAGGCATCCAATGGTTCTAACGATGAATTTAGCCATAAGATGGTTTTAGGAAACCGTTCCCTGATTAACACTAGTAAGTACTGTCTTAAATACAGAGGCACAAACTCTGCAGTTGTTGAACTGATGTTTGGTGTTAAAGCTGAAATCTGCAATTGCTACATCCATATTGTGACTTTTAAATGTTTTATTTATAGCCATTGATTATTGAAGAATATAACACATGCCTCATGAGCTTAGTTCAACTGTTGTACCCCATCAGAACCCCAAATAAGCTTTTTTTACTCCAATGTTTAGAAACAATGTAAATCAACACTGTATCGCCTCAACATGGTTAAAATTATAATGTTGATATCATGGATGGTCAGTCCTTTCATCCATAGGTCTGTCTGTCTCTAGTTACATTTCTCCAACCCCATAATCATCTTATTACCAAAACAGTGGTGGAAGGACAGATTTGTTATTGTTTGAACTGCAGATTGCTGGGTTGTGTGGGTTTTTTAAACAGCAACAAAATGGCTGCCCAGAGACTTGGTTTGGTAAACAGCTGAGGAATGGGGGAAGGAAAAGTGTAACCACTCTCAAATTCATAGGGAAAGATATTGTAGAAACCGTAACCCAACAACTAGCGACCTAGTCAAGAAGTTCAGACATCTTGGCATAACAGTTATAAGGTGTTGGCTTGACAGTCGCTGGACCCAGGTTTGAGTTCAGCTCAGGCTACACCCTGAATTCACTATACTATGAATACAAGGACTGGCCATCCATGATGTCATGATGATAGTTTAACCAGGTTTCTAGGATATATAGTATATTCTAGAATTCATCCATGATGTCATAATGATAGTTTCACCAGGTTTCTAGGATATATAGTATATTCTAGAATTCATCCATGATGTCATAATGATAGTTTAACAGGTTTCTAGGATATATAGTATATTCTAGAATTCATCCATGATGTCATAATGATAGTTTAACCAGGTTTCGAGGCTATATAGTATATTCTAGAATTGCCAGTGTAGATTTCCTGTAGGGTCAAATTGTTAGAGCTGTTGATAAATCATTGTATAATATTCAGCATTTATTTTCATGCCATTACATCAATAACGCCCAACCAGAAGAGAATAAACTCTTCCTGAACCACCTCCTCTTGCTGTCCTTCATACATTCTGACGTTGCTGGTAATAGGCTACACAAGCAGTCAGCAACCTACATTTGGAGTGCAAATGTATCTTACCATTTCTACTGATCTGGTGACAGTTATGATTTTCATATGTTCATTTTACTGGAACAGTTTCATTTAATTTATAATAGTATCTCAAACATTGTCTGTGATTAATCTACATTCTATCTAAATGAAAATTATACAAATCTAAAAGTAACTTTTATTGCCATTGCCACCTATGTAAAAAATAGCCTACATAAAGCCAACAAATGAAAATATTGCAAAAGATGTCCTATAAATCACATGGCCTGTCCATAACGAACTTGAAACATTGTATAAAATATTCTGGGCCCTCAGTTTCCCGTGCCTGTGAGTTCTCGACCGACACAGCTGTAGGCTATTTGTGAAAGGGATAAGAAGTAATCAGGTGTTTTGACATTTAATAGATCTACATTTGTGCTCAGGACAGGTAGACTAGTCCTACTTCTATATGTGTAACCAGGTAGACTAGTCCTAGTTCTATATGTGTAACCAGGTAGACTAGTCCTACTTCTATATGTGTTGTCGGGTAGACTAGTCCTAGTTCTATATGTGTAACCAGGTAGACTAGTCCTACTTCTATATGTGTAACCAAGTGGACTAGTCCTACTTCTATTTGTGTAACCAGGTAGACTAGTCCTACTTCTATATGTGTAACCAGGTAGACTAGTTCTACTTCTATATGTGTAACCAGGTAGACTAGTCCTACTTCTATATGTGTTGTCGGGTAGACTAGTCCTAGTTCTATATGTGTAACCAGGTAGACTAGTCCTACTTCTATATGTGTAACCAGGTAGACTAGTGCTACTTCTATATGTGTAACCAGGTAGACTAGTCCTACTTCTATTTGTGTAACCAGGTAGACTAGTCCTACTTCTATATGTGTTGTCGGGTAGACTAGTCCTACTTCTCTATATGTGTTGTCGGGTAGAAATATGACTATTCTTGCTCATTTTAAGACAATTGTCAAATAATTTTAACATTCATTACAGACGTTGATTGTTGTACAACATCGTGGCTACGCTGTTGGCATCACCTTTAACAGTGGATTTCCACTGTTGTGGGCCTTTAATCATCTGACTTTGTTGTTCGCACAGGAGAGATACGGGACTATCGTGGATCCTCTGGGGAGCCTCAACAACCTCATGATGCTGACGAGGCAGAGAAGAGTCTCTCCAGATCAGAACACCTCAATAAACACCTGCAGAGATCCACAGGGAAGAGAACTCATTGCTGCTCTGACTGTGGGAAGAGATTCAACTCATCAGGCATTAAAATGCATCAGAGAACACACACAGGAGAGAGAACTTATAGCTGTGATCAATGTGGGAAGAATTTTACTACATCTAGCAATCTGACTGTACACCAGAGAATACACACAGGAGAGAAACCTTATAGCTGTGATCAATGTGGGAAGTGTTTTCCTAGATCTGGCTCTCTGACTTTACACAAAAGAACACACACAGGAGAGAAACCTTACATCTGTGGTCAATGTGGGAAGAGTTTTACTGCATCTGGCTCTCTGACTTTACACCAAAGAACACACACAGGAGAGAAACCTTATAGCTGTGGTCAATGTGGGAAGAGTTTTACTACATCTGGCTCTGTGACTTTACACCAAAGAACACACACAGGAGAGAAACCTTATAGCTGTGATCAATGTGGGAAGAGTTTTTGTCAATCTGGCCAACTGACAGTGCACCAGAGAATACACACAGGAGAGAAACCTTATAGCTGTGATCAATGTGGGAAGAGTTTTGTTCAATCTAGCTATCTGACAATGCACAAGAGAACACACACAGGAGAGCCAATGTATAGCTGTGACCAGAGATAATCTGATAAAAGTTCTCTGACTAATCATCAGAAAATACATGAAGGAGTTTTCATGATATCAATGAAATGATGTCACAATGTAGAATGTTTTAACATTGTAGTAGGAGTATTTTAATGATGTCACAATGTAGAACCCTAAATGTTTGTCCCCTGTTCTATTGATTTCAACATGATATGGATTTTAGCCTCAGGGGGAAATCCAGGCTCTGAATTGGAAGAGTACTATTTATGTGATTTAGTAAGTACACATTATCCCCAGATTCCGTGTGGTTTTTGAGCTGTTAGTTTTAACAGGAAGTGCAACCTCATCTCCTTCCTGTCGCACAAATGATTTTAGCATGAAATTGATTAGTTATGACAAATAAGTGTTGCGTTCCTTTGTTTAGCGACCCCTGCATTTAAATGCATTCCAACATCACGTACAACCTGATTTCCCCCCTAATTGAAATCAGTGATTTATTGCTACTTGTCAAAACAGCGTTTCTGGAAATATGATTATTGTGGCAGATGTTTGTGTAAATAGCACATGTTATGTTTAGGTTTTCAATTTATCCCAAACTGTTTCTGCATATTGGTTATTGATTTGGACACGTTATTACTGTGTTTTGACATTGAGGCTATCCCACCTAGCACAATGTAATTGAAAAGACGTTGAAAATAAGACTATGCAATCAAAAAAAAATGTATATATTTTATTATTATACCATGCCTTACCATTAAGTTAATTATTGACAATACATATTAACAAAGGGGTGTCTATTTGGTTTTGATCATTCATATTTACAATTCATGTAACTTTTAGTAATCATAATTATTTATGCAATCAACTGACAATTTACGGGTATAATTATATTGACATTGTTGCCCTTCTTTTAGAATAGCAGGTTTAATTCTCAGATGTGCCAAACCAAATTTACTAGAGCATGACATTGGGGACTGGGTCCCGATCCAACAACATGCCTATCGAGTGAACTCTGAAAAGAGAGAGAAGCTCCGCAGTGAGGTGGAAAGTTACTACGGATATTGCAGGAGTTTCCTCTTGAAACCAGACATGTCCGTGTTAAGGACAACTTGGTTGCTGGTTGTTTCAAGGGGGGCAGTCATAGTTTTGCGTTTAGCCATTGCGTTGCCATGGATCACAATTTATTTTGACTGCACGGTTTTCCGTATTGGAGATGAGTTTTGTTTGGGCTCGTTCCAAGGGGACGAGAGTTCTAGAAGCTAGTGAGTTTTAGGAAGACGAGAGTTCTAGAAGCTATTGAGTTCTAGGATTCTATAGAAAGAAAACTGAGAAAAGATACTGAAAGAGGATTCTATTGAAAGAAAAGGGTTTAAAAAAAAATAAGATTGTATATTATTATTTAGAAATGTGTTTTTTCTTGTTTTTAATTGTTGACAGCCAGTAGACACCATGTTTATATTGGTGAAGCATTGTAGTTGATTATAATGTGAAATGGAAGTTGTTTTCTGTTGGTGGTGAGCAAACTTGTCCAACAAAAATAAAGGATGTTTTTGTTGTCTTAAGGGGGAAGGTGTTACAGGCTTTGGTTTTTCCATTTATGTTTTGAGGTTGGACTTTAGCACGTAGGACGCACTGATTGGTGTCACCTCGTTAGTCAGTATGTGTTACACCTGTGCTGGCTTGTCCATCTCGTTAGTGGGAAGGTGTTTCACCTGAGCTGGTCCAGGTTCTATTTAAGAGTGTCTGGCCCAGTGCTCCAGTTGTCTTGATAGATGTGGAGAGTCAACACCTTTAGTTGTGCCACCTTTTCTGGTTTGCTTCCTGTCTTTAAGTTTGGTGTGGGTTTTTCATTTGTTTGCTTCTTCTTGGGCAGATTTAGTGGGTCTCATGGTGGGTGTCTTTTTTGTCCCAGTTGTTGTTACTAGTCAACTTTCAGTAGACACTGAGAGCAAAACTGCAACATTGTGTTATAATACTTTTATTGCATCAAATGGTTGTTTTATGCAACAGAATAGAGGGTTCTTAGAACTATTGTGTCTGTGTGTTCCCATGAGGATGGGCCTCTGGGAGATAACACTGACAGGAGATTTACAATGTCTTTTGGGTGATTAAAACCAAAAGAGACCGCATTCCAGAGCATGAGTTAATGTTTCTGTTCTATATGGTATCAGGGAGAGATGACCTCAGGGCCAGACCCTGGTCTCTACACAAAGAGTGCTGTTTTTACAGCAGATACTGTCTGCTGAGAATTATAAGTATCTTTTATACAAATCTTAACCTTGTGACCCGTTCTATACATCTGTTGTTCGTCATGTAGGTTGAAAGGGGTGTATCTTGGCTATGAAAGACTTTTGTCCCGTGGGTCGACCAGCCATCATTATCGTAGAGCACTCAATTGATTATCTTTATATTTGTACGTTGTATTGACCTGTTCCCTTATTAAGTGAATAAAGATTTAGTTTAAGAATATCTCTGACTTGTGTGATAAGTTCTCTCATTTGATATTAAAGAAATTAACCAGCACATTTGGGGATGTGAATCTTGACTTGGAAACCGCTTCTAATGACCTGGGTAAATGGTGCACGAGGGATCCCTCTAACTTGGGATCTCAGGGAGACCGCATTTCGGGAAAGGAGCCGATGGACCCACCTTTGATCTGAGATGCAGCGAGCCGAGTGGATACCACATCTCAAACGTAGTTTAAACAAAAGAGGGGAAAAAAAAGCGAAACACATAAAGGGGAGTTTTTATCAAAACCTCGTAGGCTCTGAGTGTGTATTCCTGTGTGAGGGGGGTCACCTTGGAGGTGTAAACAGGGCCCAGTCAGGAGGCTCTGAGTGTGTATTCCAGTGTGAGGGGGGCACCTTGGAGGTGTAAACAGGGCCCAGTCTGGAGGCTCTGAGTATGTATTCCAGCGTGAGGGGGGGCACCTTGGAGGTGTAAACAGGGCCCAGTCTGGAGGCTCTGAGTGTGTATTCCAGCGTGAGGGGGGTCACCTTGGAGGTGTAAACAGGGCCCAGTCTGGAGGCTCTGAGTATGTATTCCAGCGTGAGGGGGGGCACCTTCGAGGTGTAAACAGGGCCCAGTCTGGAGGCTCTGAGTATGTATTCCAGCGTGAGGGGGGGCACCTTGGAGGTGTAAACAGGGCCCAATCAGGAGGTTTCGAGTATGTATTCCAGCGTGAGGGGGGTCACCTTGGAGGTGTAAACAGGGCCCAATCAGGAGGCTCTGAGTGTGTATTCCAGTGTGAGGGGGGGCACCTTGGAGGTGTAAACAGGGCCGAGTCAGGAGGCTCTGAGTGTGTATTCCTGTGTGGAGGTGTAAACAGGGCCCAGTCAGGAGGCTCTGAGTGTGTATTCCTGTGTGGAGGTGGAAACAGGGCCCAGTCAGGAGGCTCTGAGTGTGTATTCCTGTGTGGAGGTGTAAACAGGGCCCAGTCAGGAGGCTCTGAGTGTGTGTTCCAGTGTGAGGGCGGTCACCTTGGAGGTGGAAACAGGGCCCAGTCAGGAGGCTCTGAGTGTGTATTCCTGTGTGAGGGCGGTCACCTTGGAGGTGTAAACAGGGCCCAGTCAGGAGGCTCTGAGTGTGTGTTCCAGTGTGAGGGTGGTCACCTTGGAGGTGGAAACAGGGCCCAGTCAGGAGGCTCTGAGTGTTCCAGTGTGAGGGCGGTCACCTTGGAGGTGTAAACAGGGCCCAGTCAGGAGGCTCTGAGTGTGTATTGCAGTTTGAGGGCGTTCACCTTGGAGGTGGAAACAGGGCCCAGTCAGGAGGCTCTGAGTGTGTATTCCAGTGTGAGGGGGGGGGTGCCTTGGAGGTGTAGACAGGGCCGAGTCAGTGGAGGATGATCTGAGAGTCAGTCGACTCAAAGTCATCTATCATTGGTCGGTTGCGGGCAACCTAGCGCCATCCTGACACTGAAATTAAAAATACAGCCCTAGCAGAGCCACAAGTCCCATAGGGATGTCCTCGAGGGCGTGGATTTTCTCACCTTCAAAGGCCAGCGGGATTTCACTCTCATATCCATTCCCTGGACTTGATTCATTTCTGAGAAGATCTGAAAAGAATCACTGCTGTGGTCTCCAGTAATAGTTAAGCAATGATCTTACTACACTTGCTAATTTTATTACAAAATACATTACAGAAAGGGAAGGAATAAGAGCAAATACCTCTTCTGTATTGTCCTCCAGGGACTGTCAAAATAGCAGGATGATGTCCTCACCCCTGCCTCGCCTCTCTACCTCTGATAGTCCTTGAATTATCTTTTTGTCTATATCCATTCCATGGACTTGATTCATTTCTGAGAAGATCTGAAAAGATCATTTGCACACATTTGTATGCTAAGAGATGTCAGTGTGTATTGACTGCTATGTAGGTTAAATGTGCACTTCAAATGCAGCTGTCCTACAACATATCTGTACCTTCTTCTAATCCCAATTGCATTGTGTCCATATTCTGTCCTATAAGAATTTCAAAGGAAGAGAAAATGTGTCAAAGAATAGTCTTACAAGCATTTAAATATATATATATTGAAAGATAAATGGCATCGACATACAATTGAATGCAACATATAAGAACATATTGGAGAAAGCACTAGCCAATACAGTACTGCCATACAGGCCTAAAATCACATTTCAAGATATCTTTGTACACAAATTGTTTAATATTTTATCAGGCTGACTTGAAAGATTATACGCAACATTTTGCTGCGTGGCAATACTGTGTTTGGATTCTGAAGGGCATTTAGGTAGTCTAGCGAGGTAGTCTAGCCACTGTATTAATACCATTATGCATTTGAATCCCATCTACAGCTACCATCTAAGATATTAATTTCCCTCCACAAGGGGGCGTACATGTAACGTTTCCAAAATAGGATAGTATTGTACATGTAACGTCTCCAAAATGGGATAGTATTGTCCATGTAACGTTTCCAAAATAGGATAGTATTGTAGCGACCCGCACAGACAGCTGTGTGTTATGTGTTAGGCTAGTAGGTGGTTGTGTTCGCGGGGTCCGACATGTCAGTCAACCTGCTATCTGCCAATCACGGGAATGCCTGGAATGTTCTGATGCCGGGCATCCTGGTGGTTGGCGGAGTGGGGTGGAGGGGGGTTGGGCAGGGGGATGGAGCATTGGAAGTTAAGACCAGGTTTTGCCTTTGTTCTCCCTCTTACGTCTGGGCTTCACAAGAGAAGGTCACGATTGGCTTGTGGGCTATCTTTCATTTAGTTGGCGTGGGCTACGGCCAAACAGTAGCCTGTGTAAAGTTGGTTTAATAAACCGTCCATTCGTAAACTCAACCCTCTGTCTGGACAGTTGTTCTTTGATGATCTAGTCAGGTCATTACATTGGTGTCAGAAGTAAAAACGTTGATAAAAGTTAGCCAGCTAGCTAGCTGACTTCTGTGGCTAGCTACCGTAGGTGAGAACGGGGGTTGAAAATGCTTCGAGGGAATCCGAAAGTGAAGGTGGAAGTAGGGGACGATTATGGCCAAGGAGATACGGGTGAATGGACGTCGGAGGTTCTGGCTGAGGAGATCGCCAGGGCGTCGGAGCGCAGAGGCCGCTTGAGGGAGGACGCTAGAGTGATGGCGGCTGAAGCGGGCGTGAGCGCCTTGTCGACTGTGTTTCGCGCGGATTCTGGTGGGCGGGCCGAAGTGGTGACGTCGACGCGGCGGGACGAGGAATCTGGGGCTCAGGATGTAAACAAACATGGCGGCGCCCGGTTCCCGGCTGCGTCCGTATCTGTTAAGACCCCGAAGTATTCCGGTAAGGCGGATTGGGAAGCTTTTCATGCTCAGTTTGAACTGTTAGCTCATTTTAGGGGGTGGTCGGATGAAGAAAGGGCACTGCAGTTGGCTTTATGCCTCACGGATGAAGCTCTGTCCTGTTTGATATTGATTAGCCCCGAGGACAGACATGATTATGGCGCTTTAGTGGGAGCACTGAGGAGGCGCTATGGACAGTGTGTACAGCCCGGGCTACTGCGCTCCGAACTGAGTAATAGACGCAGGCAGCCAGGAGAGCCTCTACGGGTGTTAGCTAATGACATTGAGAGCCTCTCTCGGCGGGCATATGCTCACATGCCCCCCTCCGTGCAGAGCGAGCTAGCACGGGACCAGTTCATACAGGCGCTCTCTCCTACGGAGCTGCGCATACAGACCCAGCTGGCTCATCCTGAGTCATTGCAGATAGCCTTGGAGATGGCTTTGGAGAGGGAGCTGGTGTGGGCTGGGACTTCAGCTGGGGCTTTGGTGGGGGTGCAGGGAGACACACCCTCTGTGCGAGCTGGGGGGCAGAGCAGCCCGGAGCCGGAAAAGCCTGCATGGGTGGCTGAAATGACAGAACTCATTCGTGCTGTGTCGCTACAGGCGGCACAAAACACACACCCTGGTCCCAGGGTCTGCTGGGGTTGTGGCCAGCCAGGCCATCTGCGCCGAAATTGCCCCATGTCCCCCAGAGCTCAGGGAAACGGCTCGGGGTCCGCATAGGCCGGGTAGTGCGGACCCCTGGCTTTCTATCCCAACCACCATCATCTTCAGGAGGAGCCCACCGGCACAGACGGGGAAGCAAGGCTCCACTTCCCCCAGAAGCAGACGAGAGCAAGCGGATGGAGCCTGTTGTTGTGGTGGGCCGGACCTGTGTTGGGGACTTTTGTCATGTCCCTGTCACTGTGGAGGGTGTGCCCTGCTCCGCCCTGGTGGACACTGGGTCCACAGTAACCCTGGTGAGGCCAGATATTGTGCCAGGTTGGACTCAGTGTGAGCCTACAACTGTGCAGCTCCGCACAGTCACAGGTGAGCTGGCACCCATGAAAGGGAAGGGAATAATGACTCTGACAGTAGGGGGCAGGACTGTGCGTCATCCTGTGTGGGTGGCGGCTGTGCAGGACCCTTGTATCCTGGGGTTGGACTTTCTTAGGAGCACAGGCTGCCAGTTAGACCTAAATAGGGGCACACTGAGCTTCCAGGGAGGGCCGGAAGTCACCATGGCCCCCCCTAATGTCACATTCACTCAACCCAACAAACCCTTTACTCCAACAGTTAAAGCAGCAGAGACTCATGGCTGCCCCCCCTCCCCCACAGCTGTGTGTGACTTTTCCCCAGCCCCCTGTCACCTACTGCGGTGTGTTACATTCCCCCAGCTACCTCCATGACACAGCCCTCTGTGAGCCCAGGCCGCGCCCCCCCAGCCCAGCTACCCCAGATGGGAGAGGAGAGGACACTGTCTGCAGTGAGGGAGATATGGGGGAGGAACTGTGTTGGTCTTGACCCCGAGCAGCAGGAACGGTTGTGGCAGTTGCTGTTTGAATTCAGAGACAGTTTTGCGCTGAGTGAGGAAGAGGTGGGTCAGACTCATCTGGTGCAGCTTGAGATCGACACCGGTGATGCTCAGCCCATCAAGATGCGTCCCCGCCGTATCCCGCTGGCACGCCAGGAGGCGGCAGACAAGGCTGTGTTGGAGATGCAGCGGGCAGACTTCATTGAGCCCTCAGACAGCCCCTGGGCGGCGCCAGTCGTCATGGTTCCGAAGAAGGGGGGCAAGCTGAGGTTCTGTGCGGACTACAGGCGGCTGAATGAGGTAACCAGGAAGGACTCATACCCCATACCACGTATCGATGAGTCGCTGGACCTGGTTAGGGGGTCCTCCTGGTTCTCCTCACTAGACCTCCGCAGTGGCTACTGGCAGGTGCCCCTCTCCCCAGAGGCCAGAGCCAAAACTGCATTCTCCACTAACAGAGGACACTGGCAGTTCAAGGTCCTGTGCTTTGGCCTGTGCAACGCTCCAGCTACTTTTGAGCGTTTGATGGACAGGGTGCTGGATGGCATCCCCAGACAGCAGTGTCTGGTATACCTCGATGACATCCTGGCCCATGGCAGCTCCTTCCAGTCAGCCCTGGGGGCGCTACGGCGTGTGCTGGAGAGGGTGGCTGCCGCAGGTCTGAAGCTCCACCCCGAGAAGTGCCACTTCATGAGGAGAGAGGTGTCCTTCTTGGGCCACCGAGTGGGGAAGGAGGGGATCAGCACCATGGAGGACAAGGTAGGGGCTGTCAGAGACTGGCCCACCCCCACCGACCAGCGTCAGCTGAAGAGCTTCCTGGGCCTGGCCTCGTACTACAGGAGGTTTGTACGGGGCTTCTCAAGCGTTGCTGCTCCACTGAACCGCCTGCTGCCGAAGGACAAAGCTTTCACTTGGACAGTGGAGTGTGAGGAGGCGTTCAACACCCTCAAACGTGCACTGATCGAGGCCCCCGTGCTCGCCCCCCCCTGACCTCACCTTGCCCTTTATCCTGGACACAGACGCGAGCAATGTGGGCATGGGTGGGGTGCTGGCCCAGGTGGGGCCAGCGGGGGAGAGAGTGGTGGCGTACTTCAGCAAAACATTTGACAAACATGAGCGCCGCTACTGTGTCACCCGGCGGGAGCTCTTGGCTGTTGTGGCTTCCGTCAAACACTTCAAGTACTACCTGGGTGGTCTGCCCTTTACTGTAAGGACTGACCACTCTGCTCTCCAGTGGCTCATGTCTTTCAGAGAGCCAGAGGGCCAGGTAGCACGCTGGTTGGAGGAGCTTCAGCCGTATGACTTCACGGTGGTGCACAGGGCAGGGGCACGCCACTCCAACGCCGACGCCATGTCCCGTCGGCCCTGTACTGCAGACGGCTGCCGCCATTGTGAACGGAGAGAGGGACGGGAGAGAGAGCTGTGTGCAGAGGGGGTCTGTGCCACAGTGTGTCGGGCGAGCGGGCCTGTCTGCTGTGAGCTGCAGACTGTCGACATGGCTGAATGGCGGCAGCAGCAGGGACGGGACACAGACCTACAGCCAGTGCTACAGTGGGTAGAGGTGCAGGTGAGGCCACCATGGGAAGAGGTGACAGCGCTCTCACTCGCGACCAAAGGGTTGTGGTCAAAGTTTGAGAGACTGCGGCTGGCTGATGGAGTGCTACAGCGGGCATGGAAGGAGTCAGCTACGGGAGAGGAGAGGTGGCAGGTGGTGGTCCCAAAAGCATTGCGGGAGGCTGTGCTCCAGAGTACTCATGGCGGGGTGGGGACTGGACACTTTGGGGTCACAAAAACACTGCGCCGTCTCCGTCAGGGCTTCTACTGGGGGCAGCACAAGAGGGATGTGGAGGACTTTTGTCGCCGCTGTGACAACTGCACAGCGAGAAAGGGCCCCCCAGGCCGCTCTCATGCTCAGCTCCAACAGTTCCCAGTGGGGGCTCCCATGGAGAGGGTGGGAGTGGATGTAGTTGGGCCGTTCCCCACCACAGACAGTGGAAACCGCTGGGTGCTCACGGCCATGGACTATTTCACAAAATGGCCCGAGGCCTATGCTCTGCCTGACCAGGAGGCAGAGACCATCGTCGACGCCCTGACAGCGGGGATGTTCAGCAGGTTTGGAGCTGCAGAGTCCATCCACAGCGACCAGGGCAGAAACTTTGAGTCTCGTGTGTTCGCCACCATGTGTGAGAGGCTGGGTATGCACAAGACCCGCACTACTCCTCTCCATCCTCAAAGTGATGGCCTTGTAGAGCGCTTCAATAAAACGCTTGGACAGCAGCTGGCCATCGTCTCTTCCAAACACCAGCGTGACTGGGACAAGCACCTGCCTATGGTCCTCATGGCATGCCGCTCCGCTGTCCAAGACTCCACCTCCTGCACGCCTGCCCTCCTCATGCTGGGGAGAGAGATCCGCACCCCTGCGGAGATGGCATTTGGTCGGCCCCTGGATAGCCCTCATGTTCCCCCGGGGCCGGAGTATGCCCGGAGACTCCAGGACCGCCTGGAGACAGCCCACACCTTCGCCAGAGAGCAGCTGGTGAATGCAGGTGTGAGGCAGAAGAGAAACTATGACGTGCACACCCGGGGAAGGCACTTTGTGGCTGGGGAGCTGGTCTGGGTCAACAGCCCGCTAAGGAAAAAAGGCAGATGCCCCAAGTTGGACAGTCACTGGGTGGGACCCTGCAGTGTCCTGGAGAGGGTAGGGGAGGTTGTTTACCGGGTGCAGCTTCCTCCCAGGGGGAGAAAGGTGGCACTGCACCGGGACAGGTTAGCCCCATACAGAGGGGCCTCTTCTCCCCAAACCCCAGGAACCCCCACAATTCCCCTCTCTGGCAATGCCATTCTCCAGGCACCCACCCCCAGGTGCCGCAGACAAGGCTCCAGACAGCCCACTCCCCCTGTCTCCCCCCCTGTGTCACCGCGTGGTTCCCCAGAGCCACGGACTGTATTACCCGTTCCCGCTTCCTTGTCCCCCATATCCCTGCCTTCATCCCCTGGTTCCCAGAGGGGCACTCTGCGACCATCACGGCCACGCAGGCAAAGGAGACCTCCGGGTCGCTTCAGAGACTTTGTTTGTTCCCTCGGGGACGAGGGACTTTGTGGTGGGGGGGCTGTGTAGCGACCCGCACAGACAGCTGTGTGTTATGTGTTAGGCTAGTAGGTGGTTGTGTTCGCGGGGTCCGACATGTCAGTCAACCTGCTATCTGCCAATCACGGGAATGCCTGGAATGTTCTGATGCCGGGCATCCTGGTGGTTGGCGGAGTGGCGTGGAGGGGGGTTGGGCAGGGGGATGGAGCATTGGAAGTTAAGACCAGGTTTTGCCTTTGTTCTCTCTCTTACGTCTGGGCTTCACAAGAGAAGGTCACGATTGGCTTGTGGGCTATCTTTCATTTATTTGGCGTGGGCTACGGCCAAACAGTAGCCTGTGTAAAGTTGGTTTAATAAACCGTCCATTCGTAAACTCAATCCTCTGTCTGGACAGTTGTTCTTTTATGATCTAGTCAGGTCATTACAATAATATTCAGTGTGGTGTAATTTGACTATAATGAAGTGTGTTTCTTGTGAGGTTTTCTGTCCTCAGATAAAGAGCGCTATGAAAGCTAGTCAACATATGAAGAGGTCCCAATGAAGAGCAGTGGTTCTCAGTCCTGGGGACTCAAAGAGGTGCACATTGTTGTTTTTGCCTTCTTGCACTGCACAGCTGATTCAAATGATCAACTCATCATCAAGCTTCAAGTGGTATTTATGTATTAATTTGTGATGCTATCCTTGATATGATCCTGTTATTGTCACATGCTACACATGTACATATGTGTGTCCATCCATCTATCAATCCAATGTTATCATGATTTGTTATCAGGGATATTATACTTTAGTAATCCACAATGACCTGGTGATGTAACAGTCTAATAATTACATTGTCTTCCATATTCCTACAGATACCTTGTAACTGAAGATTCCTTCAAAACGATTGCCTACAGTTACTGTGTAGGGCACTGCAAGGTTGGGTGACCAGGGTCATCTGGGACTGCCTCCTGGAGGAATTCAGATGTGTGAAGGCTACCTGTGTCCTGCGTAACTTCATGAGGATGGACACGAGGACCAGGAGGGGATCTGCAGCTCGCCGCCGTGTCCCAGAGGAGGAGTCTGCTGCTCTGCAGGATGTTTCAAGGATGGGGTCCAACAACACAGCAAGAGAGGCAATCCGTGTGCAGGAGATCTTCACCTCCTACTTCTTCAAAGAGGGTACTGTTCCCTGGCAACACCATAGACTACACTATGCACAACCAAAGGCTCTTTTAAGAGCCATTCACATTGCAATAAGAGTATTCTTCCATTTACTTAGCTATGTCAACTGCAGTTATTCAATTCCCAGTTTCTCTCCCTTTGATTTCTACTTCTCAGGTGAGGGTGCTGTTTAGGTAAGGGTGTGATGTCTGTGCAAAAACAAAACAGGCTATTTTAAATCACTAATGTTGAAAAAATGTAGAACAATTAGACACCCTATAACCCACACCTACACACTCATGTATCAATCTGATTGATGAATTGTGGTGTGCAGTAAGCAGGCTCAGGTGTATAACTGTTGCTTCTTCCACCTTCAAAGAATAGGTAAGAGGGCCAACCATGGAGAATATTAAGACACTTCATTATTTCTATAACTACACTATATTGTTTGTCCTCATGTGTCCGTTCATGTTTTTCAGCATAAAGTACTCTGCAGCCACTTAGTGTGGTGTGGACACCAGGTGAGGCCACAAACAGATTCCTGTTGAACACTGTCGCTTTAACTACCTTATTTTCTCAATAACAGTCTCTCTCCTTCACTTCATCCCTCTCTCCCCTTCTCCCTAAATCCTCTAGGTTATATCAGCTGTGTCGGTGAACCCCTCCTGCATCTGAACTAGCTACATAGAGGGCACAGCATGTTCATAGGTGTGAGGTCACTTGGTCAGGTCAACAGGAAGTATTATTAAAGATATGCTTTACATTGAAATACATTGAAATACAGACAGAGATGCAGTAGTCCCAGAGTTAATGATCCACGGTCAGTTTATATTATACAGGAAGTATTATTAAAGAGATGCTTTACATTGAAATACAGATAGATGCAGTAGTCCCAGAGTTAATGATCCACGGTCAGTTTATATTATACAGGAAGTATTGTTAAAGAGATGCTTTACATTGAAATACAGATAGATGCAGTAGTCCCAGAGTTAATGATCCAAGGTCAGTTTATATTATACAGGAAGTATTATTAAAGAGATGCTTTACATTGAAATACAGAGATGCAGTAGTTCCAGAGTTAATGATCCAAGGTCAGTTTTGCATTTTACTTCCTGATTGATGACTAACAATGTTAGAATAAAAAATAAAAACACAAGGCTTAAACATGCTCTCTCTCTCCATCTGTCTCTCGTCTGCAGATATGTTTTGATGTGAGGCCCCAATCCCATCATCGCCACCTCACTCTCTTTTAAGATCACCTTTAGGCCGACGTGAGACACTATTATGTAATTGTGATGAACTGAGAGAATATTTCGGTAGCACTGTGATTCATTAATCATGTGCTGCCTTCCCTGCTCCTATGTGTTTACCTTTTTCCCTTTCTGTCTTTACACCTCTCCCGCCACCTCCTCTTTCTTCCTAATGCACAACAGATGTACATTGAAGTACAGATTGAACTTTTATTTATAACACTTGGATAATGAGCTTTTCAATAAAGCGTTTCACATTCTCTACTGGTTGAAATGAAGTGTAATGTGATGAAATACTCCACCTATCCTGTGTTTATCAGATCAATGCAGATGAAGGGCATTAGATGTTGAGATGAACCGGTGTTGGAGTATTTACATGATGCATAGGAAGTGTAGTGTAATGTTTTTTAACATTATATTTCTGTATATATGAATTAACTAGTTCAATCCTGTTTCTAGTCTATTAGTTACAATGTGTAACCATTGATGTCCCAGGACCAAGATTGGTAAACACTGTTGAAGTGTATAATTGTAATACATACATGAAGACACAGCGTCATTCAAAGACTGGAATTTGATTCTCCTGGTATTGGATATGACTGAAAAATAATCTAAGACATTCATACCTAAACTGCACCTTTATTTGCCAAGGTAGAGTACATGATCAGTGAATATATTAAATGTACAGGCTACAATGTGAGGATCTCATGCATGGTAATAACTACATGTATATACGACTTGCATCCTTGGCACAACATATTATATTCTACTCAATCCATAGGCTTCATTAATGTCATTCAGGCTGTTTTGAAGTTGATACAACTGGCTATGATAGCTGAGGTTCATAGCTAGGTTCTGAACTAATATGTATACCAAATGTTTGGGTCTATACAAAGATCGGCTAAATAGCTAGCTACACATCCATGGGCATACAGGGATTTTAATCATCCACTGCACAATAAGCAAGAACATAGCTAGCTACGTGATTTCATCTATCTGCATGACAAATATCACCAAGGAAAGCTTACAAAATTGTACATTCAATTTGCAGTAAATTCTTCAGCTAGCTAGATTCTATACATCCACTGTTTCCCAAAACGACAGTCTGGTTTGCTGGTTGTTTCAGGAGTCCCTAAAACAACCAGAATTACAATTGCATACTCATGTCACAACACCCATAAAGCTAGCCAGCTAGCTGGCTAATGTTAGCTAGTCAGCTGGCTAAATCACGATTTTTGTAAATGAACTATGATTTTTTTTAAATGCATACTCGTTTGTCTCTACATGAACTAACATTCCTGTCAACTGTACATGTTTTTTTGCATGATTAGTTATGACGTTATAATCCTTACATTTGCTTCCATCCTAGTATTTCTGTTCGCCATATTTGATTCAGTTCAGTTCTGTGTAGGGGTACCCCTCTCTTCTATTATTTCTGTTCGCCATCTTTGATTCAGTTCAGTTCTGTGTAAGGGTTCCCCTCCTAGTATATCTTTGCTGAAGAAAGTCTAACAGTCACTAGTGCAGCAGCAGCCTCCCCCGGTCCTAGTGCCGGCCTGGAAAGAAGTTTAAGATGCGATGGAACGGTTGACGAAAATAAGAGATCACAGAAAAAATATATTGACTGATACTGATTTATTTAGGGGGGGGGGGCTAATTAATATTATAGGACTAGCTACGTCCCTGATTCCTACCTACTTTTTGTCAGAAAATAATTTCAATTACATTTTACTCAACTGCGTTACCCACTCCATTCAGCAGAGAGCGGTCTGGGGATTGGTGTGAGAATTCAAGGCAATGATGTTGGTGTGACGTATAAGACTTTTAGGTTATGCTGTTAGTGTGACGTATAATCTAGTGGACGGAACGCTTCTTTTCACAGCAGCAACAGTTCGTCAGCCACATCGGTAGCTTGCTAGACATAATAGACGAACCAATAAAGCTCTTTAGACGCTTTAGTGTATATTAACCACCGCATTTTAAACCCACTTCTGTCGTCTAGTTAGTTATCCGTTTTAATTTCATATTTACGGTATTGTTTTTATTCATCTATCGGGCTGGTTAAGTTAGCATTAGCCTAGCTAGCTAACATCTCCAACCATGAGGTCACTAAACTACTCTCTTGTTAATGAAGAGGAGGGCTGCTGGACGGAGAAAGAAGCTCTGGTGAAAGAGGAGGAGGGTATCACAGTAAAACAAGAATTGGAGGGTGAGGCCGTTACTGTAAAACAAGAAGTAGAGGGTGAGGCTGTTACAGTGAAAAAAGAAGAGAAAGACGTTTCAGTGAAAGAAGAGGAAGACGCGTTCAGAGTTAAAGAGGAAGGGGATTTTACAGTAAAAGAAGAGGAGGAGGATGCAGCTTTTGGGGTGAAAGAGGAGGAGGGGGAGATGACTGTCACATCGAAAAAGGAGGAGGGGGAAACTGGATATCTGGGCCCGGTTTCCCAAACGCATCTTAAGGCATCCAATGGTTCTACGGATGAATTTAGCCATAAGATGGTTTTGAGAGACCGTTCCCTGATTAACACTAGTAAGTACTGTCTTAAATACAGAGACACAAACTCTGCAGTTGTTGAACTGATGTTTTTTTATTTAACCTTTATTTAACCAGGTGGCCATGATGTCATAATAATAGTTTAACCAGGTGGCCATGATGTCATAATGATAGTTTAACCAGGTGGCCATGATGTCATAATGATAGTTTAACCAGGTAGGCCAGTTGAGAACACGTTCTCATTTACAACTGCGACCTGGCCAAGATAAAGAAAAGCAGTGTGACACAGACAACAACACAGAGTTACACATGGAATAACATACAATAAACAAGCCAATAACACAATAAGCAAGTCAGTGACAGTAAAAAAAAGAAAGTCTATATATAGTGTGTGCAAAAGGCATGAGGAGGTAGGCAATAAATAGGCCATAGTAGCGAAGAATTACAATTTAGCAGATTAACACTGGAGTGATAAATGAGCAGATGATGATGTGCAAGTAGAGATACTGGTGGGCAAAAGAGCAGAAAAGTAAATAAAAACAGTTTGGGGATGAGGTAGGTAGATTGGGCGGGCTATTTACAGATGGACTATGTACAGCTGCAGCGATCGGTTAGCTGCTGAGATAGCTGATGTTTAAAGTTGGTGAGGGAATGAGGTAGGTAGATTGGGCGGGCTATTTACAGATGGACTATGTACAGCTGCAGCGATCGGTTAGCTGCTCAGATAGCTGATGTTTAAAGTTGGTGAGGGAAATATAAGTCTCCAGCTTCAGCGATTTATGAAATTCGTTCCTGTCACTGGCAGCAGAGAACTGGAAGGATGTGTGGTGTTAAAGGGGAAATCTGCAATTACTACATCCATATTTAGATTTTTTAATTATTTATTTATAGGCATTGATTCTTGAAGAATATAACACATGCCTCATGAGCTTAGTTCAACTGTTGTACCCCATCAGAACCCAGAATAAGATTTTTTTACTCCAATGTTTAGAAACAATGTAAATCAACACTGTATAGCATCAACATGGTTAAAACTATAATGTTGATATCATGGATGGTCAGTCCTTGCATCCATAGGTCTGTCTATGAATTCGAAAGTAGTTACATTTCTCCAGCCCCATCCATCATCTTATTAGCAAAACAGTGGTGGAATTACAGCTTTGTTATTAGTTGATTGATTCTTGTGTGGCTTTTTTAAAGGGACAACCTAGTATTTAAACAGCAACAAAATGGCTGCCCAGAGACTTGGTTTGGTAAACAGCTGAGGGATGGGGCTGGGATGGGGTCTGGAGAAATGTAACCACTCTCAAATTCATAGAGAAAGCTATTGTATCAACCGTAATCCAACACCTAGCGACCTCGTCAAGAAGTTCAGACATCTTGGCAAAACAGTTATAAGGTGTTGGCTTGACAGTCGCTGGACACAGGTTTGAGTTCAGCTCAGGGCAACCCCCTGAATTTACTGCACTATGAATACAAGAACTGGCCATCCATGAGGTCAAAATTATAGTTTAACCAGGTTTCTAGGCTATATACACTGCTCAAAAAAATAAAGGGAACACTTAAACAATACAATGTAACGCCAAGTCAATCACACTTCTGTGAAATCAAACTGTCCATTTAGGAAGCAACACTGATTCACAATTAATTTCACATGCTGTTGTGCAAATGGAATAGATAAAAGGTGGAAATTATAGGCAATTAGCAAGACACCCCCAAAAAAGGAGTGATTCTGCAGGTGGTGATCACAGACCACTTCTCAGTTTCTATGCTTCCTGGCTGATGTTTTGGTCACTTTTGAATGCTGGCGGTGCTCTCACTCTAGTGGTAGCATGAGACTGAGTCTACAATCCACACAAGTGGCTCAGGTAGTGCAGTTCATCCAGGATGGCACATCAATGCGAGCTGTGGCAAAAAGGTTTGCTGTGTCTGTCAGCGTAGTGTCCAGAGCATGGAGGCGCTACCAGGAGACAGGCCAGTACATCAGGAGACGTGGAGAAGGCCGTAGGAGGGCAACAACCCAGCAGCAGGACCGCTACCTCCGCCTTTGTGCAAGGGGGTGCACTGCCAGAGCCCTGCAAAATGACCTCCAGCAGGCCACAAATGTGCATGTGTCAGCATATGGTCTCACAAGGGGTCTGAGGATCTCATCTCGGTACCTATTGGCAGTCAGGCTACCTCTGGCGAGCACATGGAGGGCTGTGCGGCCCCACAAAGAAATGCCACCCCACACCATGACTGACCCATCGCCAAACCGGTCATGCTGGAGGATGTTGCAGGCAGCAGAACGTTCTCCACGGCGTCTCCAGACTCTGTCACGTCTGTCACATGTGCTCATGTGCTCAGTGTGAACCTGCTTTCATCTGTGAAGAGCACAGGGCGCCAGTGGCGAATTTGCCAATCTTGGTGTTCTCTGGCAAATGCCAAACGTCCTGCACGGTGTTGGGCTGTAAGCACAACCCCCACCTGTGGATGTCGGGCCCTCATACCACCCTCATGGAGTCTGTTTCTGACCGTTTGAGCAGGGGTGTTTTTTGGGGGTGTCTTGCTAATTGCCTATAATTTCCACCTTTTGTCTATTCCATTTGCACAACAGCATGTGACATTTATGGTCAATCAGTGTTGCTTCCTAAGTGAACAGTTTGACTTCACAGAAGTGTGATTGACTTGGAGTTACATTGTGTTGTTTAAGTGTTCCCTTTATTTTTTTGAGCAGTGTGGTATATTCCAGAATTCATCCATGATGTCATAATGATAGTTTAACCAGGTTTCTAGGATATAGTATATTCTAGAATTCATCCATGATGTCATAATGATAGTTTAACCAGGTTTCTAGGCTATATAGTATATTCTAGAATTGACAGTGTAGATTTCCTGTGGTCAAATTGTTAGAGCTGTTAAGTCATTGTATAATATTCAGCATTTATTTTCATGCCATTACATCAATATCGCCCAACCAGAAGAGAAGAAACTCTTCCTGAGCCACCTCCTCTTGCTGTCCTTCATACATTCTGACGTTGCTGGTAATCGGCTACACAAGCAGTCGGCAACCTACATTTGGAGTGCAAATGTATCTTACCATTTCTACCGATCTGGTGACAGTTATGATTTTCATATGTTAATTTTACTGGAACAGTTTCATTTAATTTATAATAGTATCTCAAAATCATTGTCTGTGATTAATCTACATTCTATCTAAATGAAAATTATACAAATCTAAAAGTAACTTTTTTTGCCATTGCCAACTATGTAAAAAATAGCCTACATAAAGCCAACAAATTAAAACATTGCAAATAAATGTCCTATAAATCGCATGGCCTGTCTAAAACGAACTTGCAACATTGTATAAAATATTCTGGGCCCTCAGTTTCCCGCGCCTGTGAGTTCTCGACCGACACAGCTGTAGGCTATTTGTGAAAGGGATAAGAAGTAATCAGGTGTTTTGATATTTCCACTGGATCAGAGCATTATGTTTTTCCCTTTCGTGCCGAGTGGTTATCGAAAGGGCGAGAGCTGGAAATATCTTTCAAATACATTGAGGAACTATTGTCGTTCGCTATTGATTTTGATTAGACTTTGTTTACTTGCTGTTTGAGGTGAAAAACAATGTGCTTTGAGAAGCTCCACAACTTTTTAGTGGTGGTGCGTTAAGACAATCAGAAATACTATCAGACATCCCCAAATGGGCACATTTATAGGCCTACATTTGCGCTCAGGCCAGGAAGACTAGTCCTACTTCTATATGCGTAATTGGGTGTGTGTCCTTACTCAATATTGACAGGAGTGTTTCAAACAAAATACAATTAATAAATTGAAAACTCTTGCGAAGTAAGGTCTGGGTGGTCTGCCAGGGGCCGCTTCATTTAGTATCCGTTTGGGTCGGCATGGGGAATGATTGTATTTTCCCATAGTATGTTTTACCGAAGTTGACCGACTTAAAGGGAGTGTAACTTTATGACTGGATTCGGGCTAAACTTTGAACATTGAGATAGTAAAGACATGATAGATCAGACGCAGAGTATATAAAGGAGTGAGATCTGTAGAAAGACAGAGTGGCTGTGGAATGTGCTGGGTGGACGGGAGGAGATCACAGGATTGCTATAGGGGAAGCGGATGGACATCTGTGGATTAGGCGAAGGAAGGGTTGAGGTCAGGTCAGATCCCCTGAAGGGAGTAATAAGGGTTTAGTATCCTGTTACCCTCTTCCTGTCAACCCAGAAGATTTAAGGATTGGAGAGAAGGAGGAGTGTCCAAAGTGGGGTATATATACTTGTGATGGTGAGAACATGTTTTTGTCTGAACTACAGCTGTAACGACCCTTTGGGAAGAATTCAACTTGGTTAAGCTTCTCTAGTGTCCGTGAGTTATTTACTCTGAAAAATTAGAACCTAACACTATAATTACTGTTGCCTGAAGGAGGGAAACGAGGTGCAAAACCTGTTTGGCCCCACCCCTCCTGGGTCGGTGAAGAGTGGTATTAAATTTAAGGAATAAACCCGAGCCTCACGCTCATCACCTGTGGACGGTGGTGCTTCCAGCGAGGCGTGAATTTAATAGTATGTTGTACCTTGTTTCCCTTCAGGGAACAGTAGTTATAGTCATAACGTTACGCTTGTCATATGATGAACTTCAACTTAAATACTGGATCTTGCTGTCGGACAGTTTTTTTGTATTCTGAAATGCACTTGAACTATGTATCATTTAGTGGATCCTTATGTTACGCTGGGAAAACAGTTTGTGGGCACAGAAATACTAAATAATTTCAGAGTTTGCTAAATCCAATGTTTTTTAACTGAGTGTCGTCTTGTAATCAGATGGCGTAGCATTAAAGTGTTTGTTGAATTTTTTTTTTTTGTATATATTGAAATATATTGCAATCTCTTCCATTTTTTTATTATATTTTTACATAGATATATTTACATTACATACATTTTGCAGATTTTCCTACTTACAAAGCATGTAGAGGTCTGTAATTTTTATCGTATGTACACTTCAACTGTGAGAGACGGAATCTAAAACAAATTTCCAGAAAATCACATTGATTTTTAAGTAATTAATTTGCAGAAGCCACTCTGCTACACAGCTGATGCCTCCCAGACTCTTCATTTAGACGACTAGAAGCCACTACATCACTCGGCTACACAGCTGATGCCTCCCAAACTCTTCATTAAGACAACTAGAAGCCACTACATCACCGGATTCCTGCCGTAAGCTCTGGACCTTTGCACCGGATTGGCTATAGTGGCTGACGCCCTTGTTCCGAAGCTGGCACCAGTTAGCCTCACGCCAGGGCTGGCTCCCAGCCAGTATAGTAACGACTAGCTAACGGCCTCCCTGGTTTATATATTTGCCTGCATCCGTTATGGGTCCGCGGACAAACGACCACCCCTCATCACTGTCAAACGCTCCCTAAAACACTTCTGCCAGCAGGCCTTTCTTATCAACCTGGCCCGGATATCCTAGAAGGATATTGACCTCATCCCGTCAGTAGGGGATGCCTGGTTGTTCTTTAATTGTAATTTACTCACCACCTTAAATAAGCATGCCCCTTTCAAAAAATGTAGAACTAAGAACAGATATAGCCCTTGGTTCACTCCAGACCTGACTGCCCTCAACCAGCACAAAAACATCCTGTGGCATACTGCACTAACAGCTCCCCACCCCCCGCAGCTACTTCCTCAAGCCTCCCTAGATTCTCCTTCACCCAAATCCAGATAGCTGATGTTCTGAAAGAGTTGCAAAACCTGGACCTTTACAAATCAGGTGGGCTAGACAATCTGGACCCTCTCTTTCTAAAATTATCCGCCGCCATTGTGGCAACCCCTATTACTATTTTGTTCAACCTCTCTTTCGTATCGTCCAAGATTACTAAAGATTGGAACGCTTCCGCGGTCATCCCCCTCTTCAAAGGGGGCTGACTCTAGACCCAAACTGTTACAGACCTATATCCATCCTGCCCTGCCTTTCAAAAGTCTTCGAAAGTCAAGTTAACAAACAGATCACAGACCATTTTGAATCCCACCATACCTTCTCCGCTGTGCAATCCAGTTTCCGAGCTGGTCATGGGTGCACCACAGTCACGCTCAAGGTACTAAACGATATCATAACCGCTATCGATAAAAGACAGTACTGTGCAGCCGTTTTCATCAACCCGGCCAAGGCTTTCGACTCTGTCAATCACCGTATTCTTATCGGCAGACTCAACAGCCTTTGTTTCTCAAATGACTGACTCGCCTGGTTCACCAACTACTTCTCAGACAGAGTTCAGTGTGTCAAATCGGAGGGCCTGTTATTCGGACCTCTGGCAGTCTCTATGGAGGTACCACAGGGTTCAATTCTCGGACCGACTCTTTTCTCTGTATATACCAACAATGTTGCTCTTGCTGCGGGTGATTCCTTGATCCACCTCTACTCAGACGACACCATTCTGAATAAATCTGGCCCTTCTTTGGACATTGTGTTAACAAACCTCCAAACGAGCTTCAATGCCATACAACACTCCTTCCGTGACCTCCAACTGTTCTTAAACGCTAGTAAAACTAAATGTGTGCTCTTCAACCTATCGCTGCCCGCACCCGCCCATCCAGCATCACTACTCTGGATGGTTCTGACTTAGAGTATGTGGACAACTATAAATACCTAGGTGTCTGGCTAGACTGTAAACTCTCCTTCCAGACTCACATTAAGCATCTCCAATCCAAAATAAAATCTAGAATCGGCTTCCTATTTCGCAGAAAAGCCTCCTTCACTCATGCTGCCAAACATACCCTCGTAAAACTGACTATCCTACCGATCCTTGACTTCGGTGATGTCATTTTCAAAATAGCCTCCAACACTCTACTCAGCAAACTTGATGTAGTCTATCACAGTGCCATCCGTTTTGTCACCAAAGCCCCATATACCACCCACCACTAGGACCTGTATGCTCTTGTCGGCTGGCCCTCGCTACATATTCGTCGCCAAACCTACTGGCTCCAGGTCATCTATAAGTCTTTGCTAGGCCGCCTTCACTCAGCTTACTGGTCACCATAGCAACACCCACCCATAGCACGCGCTCCAGGAGGTGTATCTCACAGTTCATCCCCAAAGCCAACACCTACTTTGGTCGCATTTCCTTCCAGTTCTCTGCTGCCAATGACTGGAACGAATTGCAAAAATCGCTGACGTTGGAGACATATATCTCCCTCACTAACTTTAAGCATCAGCTATCTGAGCAGCTTACCGATCGCTGCAGCTGTACACAGCCCATCTGTAAATAGCCCATCCAACTGCCTACCTCATCCCCATGTTTTTATTTACTTTTTTTTGCTCTTTTGCACACCAGTATTTCTACTTGCACATCATCATCTGCACATCTATCACTCCAGTGTTAATCTGTTAAATTGTAATTACTTCGCTACTATGGCCTATTTATTGCCTTACCTCCGTACTCCATTTGCACACACTGTATATAGATTTTTCTATTGTGTTATTGACTGTATGTTTGTTTATCCCACGTGTAACTCGGTGGTGTTGTTTTTGTCGCACTGCTTTGCTTTATCTTGGCCAGGTCGCAGTTGTAAATGAGAACTTGTTCTTAACTAGCCTACCTGGTTAAATAAAGGTGAAAAAAAATAAAAAATAATAATAAATATCGTAACTTTATTGACAACACCTAAATGGATACTGTCATTAACGCGGTTCTTCAATAATTACACATTATTCTTAATACTGTAGCCGTTTACTTACAGTCACATGTTAAACTATCATCAGCTGATCCAGGAAATCATTTTCTGAATGACAGTCACATGACAAACATCAGGACATGCAACATCAACCAAAGTGCTTCTTCGTTCATTACTCTGGTAAAGACAGTCATGCCGTGCTCCACTTTGGATCCAACATCCCTACTTTGGTCATAATGTGTAGATAACTGTTCCTTGATGGATAGGCTATTGTACAACACACAGAGCTATTTTCCTTTATTTGTTGTTAGGTGAAGTTATGGGCCAATTTGGCAAACCGTGTACAATCCCTCATTGTCAGGCTGATGGAAAAGCTAGCCAAAGAGTATTTTACTGGTTGAAGTGTTTTTTTTAAAGTACAAAGCGGTTGATTTGCGATGATGACACAAACATTATATTAAGCAGGACATTCAAACGAGCCTTACAATTATAATCCAAAGTAGTGTGAAATGCACTCATAAGCAACCTGGAAATGGAGGTTACTCCCCTGAGTTTCCCCCATTCACATTCAGAATACATTGTGAAAAACTAAAATCTTTGCTCACCATTTTTGCTCCTTGCAGATATAGTACATCCATAACTATCGGTTTCCTCATTAGCAGGGAGGAGTTTCTGCAGTCAAATTGTATGTGCTTTGTCCTCGTGCCGCAATTTTATTAAACACAGAAAGGGGCCTATATTGGAGACCAAAAGTCGTCTGGCACACTGCCTCGAGTTTCAACAACATGAATAACTTATTTCTAGTCAACAATCTTAGATGTTTCTACTAATGTGAAAACAAGACAAAATATGACTTCTTGCTCATTTTAAGACAATTGTCAAATAATTTTAACATTCATTACAGACGTCAATTGTTGTACAACATCATGGCTACGCTGTTGTCATCACCTTTTACAGTGGATTACCACTGTTGTGGGTTTTTAACCATCTTTCTGACTTTGTTGTTCACGCAGGAGAGATACAGGACTATCGTGGATCCTCTGGGGAGCCTCAACAACCTCATGATGCTGAAGAGGCAGAGAAGAGTCCCTCCAGATCAGAACACCTCAAGAAACGCCTGCAGAGACCCACAGAGAAGAGAACTCACCGCTGCTCTGACTGTGGGAAGAGATTCACCTCCTCAGCAGGCATTAAAATTCATCAGAGAACACACACAGGAGAGAAACCTTACAGCTGTGTTCAATGTGGGAAGAGTTTTGCTGCATCTAGCACTCTGACTCTACACCAGAGAACACACACAGGAGAGAAACCTTACAGCTGTGTTCAATGTGGGAAGAGTTTTGGTCAATCTGGCCATCTGACTCAACACAGGAGAATACACACAGGAGAGAAATATTATAGCTGTGATCAATGTGGGAAGAGTTTTGGTCAATTTGCAGAGCTGACAGTGCACCAGAGAACACACACAGGAGAGAAACCTTACAGCTGTGTTTTATGTGGGAAGAGTTTTGGTCGATCTTGCCATCTGACTCAACACAAGAGAATACACACAGGAGAGAAACCTTTTAGCTGTGATCAATGTGGGAAGCGTTTTGGTCACGCTGGAGAGCTGACAGTGCACCAGAGAACACACACAGGAGAGAAACCTTACAGCTGTGTTCAATGTGGGAAGAGTTTTGGTCGATCTTACCATCTGACTCAACACCAGAGAACACACACAGGAGAGAAATCTTATAGCTGTGATCAGTGTGACAAGAGATACTCTGATAAAAGATATCTGATCAAACATCAGAAAATACATACATGAAGGAGTTGAAATAATGTCACAATGTAGAATGTTTTAACAATGTAGAAGGAGTATTTTAATGATGTCACAATGTCGAATGTTGTGTGTGGTTTTTGAGTTGTTAATTTTAACAGGACATGCAACCTCATCTTCCTCCTCTCGCACAATTGATTTTAGCATGATATCGATGAGTTATGACATAAGTGTTGCGTTCCTTTGTTTAGCGACCCCTACATTTTAAATGCATCACTCCAAAATGTAGCTGACTGTCTTCTGCAGGTTGTCCTCTAACCAGTGAGCTTAAAGATATCTCCCATTTCCATGTGTTTTTTTAGTTGTTAGTTTCAACAGAAAGTACAACCTGATTTCCCCCCTAATCGATATCAGTGATTTATTGCTACTTGTCAAAACAACAGCGTTTTTGGTGCTTTTGTCCATGGTGAGGACAACTTGGTTTCTGATTGTCTCAAGGTTGGGCAGTCAAAAAGATTTGTGTTTTGTGTTAAGCCAGTGCATTCCATGGATCACAAATAATGTTGACTTTCCGTATTAGAGATGAGTTTTGTTTGGGCTCTTGAGTTTTAGGTAGGGAAAAAATACACTTTTTTTTTCTTGTTTTTAATTGTTGACATCCAGTAGACACCATGTTTATATTGTAGTTGATTATAATGTGAAATGGAAGTTGTTTTCTGTTGGTGGTGCGCATTCTCTTAAGGTGTTACAGTCTTTGGTTTTTCCATTTATGTTTTGAGGTTGGACTTTAGCACGTCTAGCTCGTTAGCACGTAGGGAGAACTGATTGGTGTCACCTCGTTAGTCAGTATGTGTTACACCTGTGCTGGCTTGTCCATGTCGTTATGGTTGAATATTGCATCCAAATACCACATGTTAGGTTTTCAATTGATCCCAAACTGTTTCTGCATATTGGTTATTGATTTGGACACGTTAAACTGTGTTTTGACATTGGGCTATCCCACCTAGCAAAATGTCATTGAAAAGACATTGAAAATATGACTATGCAACCAAATATTTCATATTTACATTTCATGTAACATTTAGTAGTGATAATTATTTATGCAACCAACTGACAGTTTTTTGGTACAATTATATTGACATTGTTGCCCTGCTTTTAGAATATCAGGGTTAATTCTCACATGTGCCAAACCAAATGTACTAGAGCATGACATTGGGGACTGGGCCCCAATCCAGCAACATGCCTATCTAGTGAACCCTGAAAAGAGAGAGAAGCTCCACAGTGAGGTGGAAAGTTACTATGAATATTGCAGGAGTTTCCTCTTGAAATCAGACACGTCCGTGGTAAGGACAACTTGGTGGTTGATTGTCTCAAGGGTGGGCAGTCAAAATGTTTTGCGTTTAGCCAGTGCGTTGCCATGGATCACAGTTTATTTTTACTGCACGTTTTTCCGTTTTGGAGATGAGTTTTGTTTGGGCTCGTTCCAAGGGGACGAGAGTTCTAGAAGCTAGTGAGTTTTAGGATTCTTTGTGGGAATCTTACAAATTAATCTTGTTTTTAATTGTTGTTAGACAGACACCATGTTTATATTGGTGAAGGTGAAGCATTGTAGTTGATTATAATGTGAAATGGAAGTTGTTTTCTGTTGGTGGTAAGCATTCTCTTAAGGTGTTAGTCTTTGATTTTTCCATTTATGTTTTGAGGTTGGACTTTAGCACGTATAGCTCGTTAGCACGTATAGCTCGTTAGCACGTATAGCTCGTTAGCACGTATAGCTCGTTAGCACGTATAGCTCGTTAGCACGTATAGCTCGTTAGCACGTATAGCTCGTTAGCACTTAGGAGCACTGATTGGTGTCACCTCGTTAGTCAGTATGTGTTACACCTGTGCTGTCTTGTCCATCTCGTTAGTGGGAAGGTGTTTCACCTGAGCTGGTCCAGGTTCTATTTCAGAGTGTCTGGCCCAGTGCTCCAGTTATCTTGATAGATGTGGAGAGTGAACACCTTTAGTTGATCCACCTTTTTGGTTTGTTTCCTGTCTTTAAATTTGGTGTGGGTTTTTCTTTTGTTTGCCTCTTCTTGGGCAGATTTAGTGGGTCTCATGGTTGGTGTCTTTTAGGTCCCAGTTGTTGTTACTAGTCACCTTTCAGTCGACACCCCCATAGTGTCTTTGAGAACCCCTCCTAAAAAATAAGCTTATATTTTGGGTTGGATATTGCATCCAATTAGTGTTTTAATCAATGGCATTTCCTTAGAATGCTCATTGGTCTTTCAGTTAATCTTCTGTTTTTTTTATCCTGATATTTTTGTGCACTAAATATTTCTGTTTATTTAAATAGTTTTCTCCTGTGAAGTTCTTTTGTTTCCCTCCTGGGCAGATTTAGTGGGTCTCATGGTGGGTGTCTTTTAGGTCCTAGTTGTTGTTACTAGTCAATTTTCAGTGGACACTCCCATAGTGTCTTTCAGAGCCCCTCCTAAAACACCCCCATAATGTCTATCAGAACCACTCCTAAAAAACAGCTTATATTTTGGGTTGGATGTTGCATCCTATTAATATTTTAATCAATGGCATTTCCTTTCAATGCTCATTACTCTTTCAGTTGTTCTTCTTCAGTTTTTTATCCACTAATGTTGTGTACTAAATATTTATCTTAGTTTTTTCCTGTGATGATGTCATTGTTTTGCATCATGTCTGAAATGTGCTGTATAAATAAAGCTTGATTTGATTTGAACATATTGCAAAACAAATTAACCCAATGATTGACCAATCAACAGACTCTTGGTCCATCTTAGTATGAAAAACAGTATCAATCCCACTTCCAGCCTGCTGAAGGTGTGGTAAACACCACCCCAGGCTCTACCTGGGGCTTGAGGTGGTCTCCCACAGCTCTGCTTATGTCATGTTCTGTGACCTTGCCGTTCCGTTTCTTGACTGCTCCTGCAACACAGAAAGAAACACATTTAGTCATATTATATACAACACTCAGGGCCGGTTTCCCAGCAAATCTTAAGCTTACTTGTCACGATCGTGTACTGGAGAGAATGAGGACCAAGGCGCAGCTGGATATGAATACATCTTCTCTTTTTTTATTTAAAAGACGAAGATGAACACGACACGAAACACTTTACCAAAACTATACAAAACAACAAACGACCGTGAAGCTAAATAACGTTGTGCACTTACACACACAGGCTACAAACGTTCTGACATAGACAATTACCCACAACCAATGAGAGCCTATGGCTACCCTAAATAAGGCTCCCAATCAGAGACAACCGAAATCAGCTGTCTCTAATTGGGAACTCATTCAGGTAACCATAGACTCTCCTAGATGACTAACCAACATAGACAACGCTAGACATCTACACTCAACACAAAACCATATACTTCACCCCATAACCCCTTTACCAAATAAACACCCAAAACCAACAAAACATAAACATTCCCCATGTCACACCCTGACCTAACTAAAATAATAAAGAAAACAAAGAATAATAAGGCCAGGGCGTGACATAACCCCCCCCTTGAGGCGCGAACTCCGGGCGCACCATACACAGTCTAGGGGAGGGTCTGGGTGGGCTTCCATCCACGGTGGCGGCTCCGGCTCTGGTCGCGGTCCCCACGTCACCACAGTACCTAAACACCTCCTAGGCTTCCTCCAAACGACCCCCCTCCACCTTAACCCCATTGCATTCAGGGGCAGTTCCGGACTAAGGGGCAGTACCAGGGTAAGAGGCAGTACCAGGGTCAGGGGCAGTACTAGGGTCAGGGACAGTACCAGGGTAAGGGGCAGCACCAGGGTAAGGGGCAGCACCAGGGTAAGGGGCAGCTCCGGACTGAGGAATGGCAGCTCCGGACTGAGGGACTGCAGCTCCGGACTGAGGGACTGCAGCTCCGGACTGAGGGATGGCCCATGGCTGGCTGACGGATCTGGCTGCTCATGGCTAGCTGACGGATCTGGCTGCTCATGGCTAGCTGACGGATCTGGCTGCTCATGGCTAGCTGACGGATCTGGCTGCTCATGGCTAGCTGACGGATCTGGCTGCTCATGGCTAGCTGACGGATCTGGCTGCTCATGGCTGGCTGACGGATCTGGCTGCTCATGGCTGGCTGACGGATCTGGCTGCTCATGGCTAGCTGACGGATCTGGCTGCTCATGGCTGGCTGGCGGCTCTGGCTGCTCCTGTCTGGTTGGCGGCTCTGGCAGATCCTGTCTGGTTGGCGGCTCTGGCAGATCCTGTCTGGTTGGCGGCTCTAGCGGCTCCTGTCTGGCTGGCGGCTCTAGCGGCTCCTGTCTGGCGGACGGCTCTAGCGGCTCCTGTCTGGCGGACGGCTCAGTGGGCTCATGGCAGACGGGCGGCTTTGCAGGCTCATGGCAGACGGGCGGCTTTGCAGGCTCATTGCAGACGGATGGCTCAGATGGCGCTGGGGAGACGGATGGCTCAGATGGCGCTGGGGAGACGGATGGCTCAGATGGCGCTGGGGAGACGGGCAGTTCAGTCATTGCTGTGCAGACGGCAGACTCCTGCCTGCTGAGGCGCACTGTAGGCCTGGTGCGTGGTGCCGGGACTGGTGGCACCGGGCTGGGGACACGCATCTCAGGGCTAGTGCGGGGAGCAGGAACAGGGCATACTGGACCCTGGGGACGCACATTAGGCCTAGTGCGTGGGGCCGGAACTGGTGGTACCGGACTGGGGACACGCATCTCAGGGCTAATGCGGGGAGCAGCAACAGGATGCACAGGACTCTGGAGACGCACAAAAGGCTTAGTGCGTGGTGCCGGAATTGGTGATACCGGGCTGGAGACACGCACCATAAGGCTAGTGCGTGGAGGAGGCACTGGTGGTACTGGGTTGGGGCGGGGAGGTGGCGCCGGAAATACCGGACCGTGCAGGCGTACTGGCTCTCTTGAACATTGAGCCTGCCCAACCTTACCTGGTTGAATGCTCCCGGTCGCCCAACCAGTGCGGGGAGGTGGAATAACCCGCACCGGGCTATGTAGGCGAACCGGGGAAACCATGCGTAAGGCAGGTGCCATGTATGCCGGCCCGAGGAGACGCACTGGAGACCAGACGCGTTGAGCCGGCCTCATGACACCTGGCTCAATGCCCAATCTAGCCCTACCAGTGCGGGGAGGTGGAATAACCCGCACCGGACTATGCACACGTACAGGAGACACCGTGCGCTCTACTGCGTAACACGGTGTCTGCCCGTACTCTCGCTCTCCACGGTAATTACAGGGAGTAGGCGCAGGTTTCCTACCTGACTTCGCCACTCTCCCTTTAAGCCCCCCCCAAAGAATTTTTGGGGGTTTTCCCACAGGCTTCCTACCGCTTCGTCGTGCTGCCTCCATTCGCCGGTATCCCTCCTCGCACTGCGCCAGAGAATCCCAGGCGGGCTCCGGCACTCTCCCTGGGTTGATCGCCCACCTGTCGATCTCCTCCCACGTAGTGTAGCCCAGATCCTTTGTAGGTTCCTTTTCCTGCCTCCGAGCTAGCTCCTCATATCGCCGCCTCTCTGCTTTCGCTGCCTCCAGCTCAGCTTTGGGGCGGTTATATTCTCCTGGTACCTCCCGGTCTAAAATTTCCTCCCATGTCCATGAATCCTTGTATTGCTCCTGTTGCTTTGTTTTCCGCTGCTTGGTCCGATGGTGGGTAATTCTGTCACGATCGTGTACTGGAGAGAATGAGGACCAAGGCGCAGCTGGATATGAATACATCTTCTCTTTTTTTATTTAAAAGACGAAGATGAACACGACACGAAACACTTTACCAAAACTATACAAAACAACAAACGACCGTGAAGCTAAATAACGTTGTGCACTTACACACACAGGCTACAAACGTTCTGACATAGACAATTACCCACAACCAATGAGAGCCTATGGCTACCCTAAATAAGGCTCCCAATCAGAGACAACCGAAATCAGCTGTCTCTAATTGGGAACTCATTCAGGTAACCATAGACTCTCCTAGATGACTAACCAACATAGACAACGCTAGACATCTACACTCAACACAAAACCATATACTTCACCCCATAACCCCTTTACCAAATAAACACCCAAAACCAACAAAACATAAACATTCCCCATGTCACACCCTGACCTAACTAAAATAATAAAGAAAACAAAGAATAATAAGGCCAGGGCGTGACATTACTCCCAGACTAAAATGCTTGTTTGAGCTTTCTTATCTCAAAGCGACTTGCACAGACTTCTCTTAAAATAGTGGCAGAGTTAGCCTGTTCTGGACTCAACAAAGTCGATTGCAAGATGGAGGATTAGAGCTACTGTAGGACTAAATTGAAGCTTAAATGAATCTTTCAAAGAGGTAGGTTTAACTTCTGCTTCATGCTGGTTGTGAGGGAGCCTGGACTATGTGGAATGTCTAAATGAAGACCAACATGCACTACAGAGGCCAGACCAGTACTAGTGGATAGGAGTCATCCATTACATTACTTTGAGACAGCTTTCGTATGTACAAAGAAAATGCATTGGAGATAATATCTCTGCTTGAGCCTCCACTTTCCTCTCTGTCTCAAAGAGGACGGCGTTCACCCAATTCTCTCCAACTTCTGATCACTTTGAGGTTTTTGGCATCTGGAATCTTTCATTGTGAAACTGGTGATTTGTGTGGTGCCAAAGAAGCAACTGTGTGTTTAATTGTTCACAAAGTCTGCAGGGCCATTTGTGAACTGAATCTTTACATCTAGTTTCCTGATGCTGCTGGTCAAGCCAACTATAAAGTTCTATTCTCTGAATATGGGCAGTTCCCAGGAGTGATTGGCTGGTTAGATGGATGTCATGTTCCCATCAAGTATCCATCAACTCCTGATGCTGAGGAGAACCGTAACCATAACAACTGGTTTACCATCAACTCCTGATGCTGAGGAGTACTGTAACCATAACAACTGGTTTACAATCAACTCCTAATGCTGAGGAGTACCGTAACCATAACAACTGGTTTACCATCAACTCCTGAGGCTGAGGAGTACCGTAACCATAACTGGTTTACCATCAACTCGTACCGTAACCATAACAACTGGCTTACATCAACTCCTGATGCTGAGGAGTACCGTAACCATAACAACTGGTTTTACATCAATGTTCAGGGAGGGTGCAATCCTCATTTAGAGTTGTCAAACATTGTTGCCCGTTGGAAAGGTGCAACTCAGGATTGAAGGATTTCCCTCAACTCTTCATTGGTCTCAGTTTCAGAGAGGACAACATAGTGGACAACTACTTGGTGACAGTGGATATTAGGGTGAGAAACATGGTCTACTAGTAGTTACTACATAGTAATATGGTCTACTCATAGTTACTACATAGTAATATGGTCTACTAATAGTTACTACATAGTAACATGGTCTACTAATAGTTACTACATAGTAATATGGTCTAATAGTTACTACATAGTAATATGGTCTTATAGTTACTACATGGTAATATGGTCTAATAGTTACTACATAGTAACATGGTCTACTAATAGTTACTACATAGTAACATGGTCTACTAATAGTTACTACATAGTAACATGGTCTACTAATAGTTACTACATAGTAACATGGTCTACTAATAGTTACTACATAGTAATATGGTCTCCTAATAGTTACTACATAGTAATATGGTCTAATAGTTACTACATAGTAATATGGTCTAATAGTTACTACATAGTAATATGGTCTACTAATAGTTACTACATAGTAATATGGTCTACTAATAGTTACTACATAGTAACATGGTCTACTCATAGTTATTACATAGTAATATGGTCTACTAATAGTTACTACATAGTAACATGGTCTACTAATAGTTACTACATAGTAATATGGTCTACTCAGTTATTACATAGTAACATTCCTTTCCTCTGGAATAAGAACACGGTTAGAAGCACAAATAAACTCATATGGTCCTTAGAATGTTGTTGTTTCTTCTTGTAATCCTGATAATAATGCAGATATCTCACCTCTAGTTGTCGTTTCTTCTTGTAATCCTGATAATAATGCAGATATCTCACCTCTAGTTGTTGTTTCTTCTTGTAATCCTGATAATAATGCAGATATCTCACCTCTAGTTGTTGTTTCTTCTTGTAATCCTGATAATAATGCAGATATCTCACCTCTAGTTGTTGTTTCTTCTTGTAATCCTGATAATGAATCAGATATCTCACCTCTAGTTGTTGTTTCTTCTTGTAATCCTGATAATAATGCAGATATCTCACCTGAAGTTGTTGTACTCTTCTTGTGGTCACATTTCCATTGAATTCACAGCAAATTGCAGCCCAACCCTCTTGACCTACTGCTCAGTAGCAGCAGTGTGGTTTTTACCTTCAATAACTGGATGGTTTGACAACATTTGTTTTGGAGCGTTTTTTCATTCACACTAAAGTTTTTTTTTTAACAAATTATTTTTGCCTGCCATTGTTTTGTCTCAAGATTCACACCAGTATTGGTGTTTTCTATTCTGGGTTTTAATGAACACCATTAGACCAACAGCATGTGTTCATATTGAACCTAATCAGGATTAACCCAGGTGTTCATATTGAACCTAATCAGGATTAACCCAGGTGTTCATACTGAACCTAATCAGGATTAACCCAGGTGTTCATACTGAACCTAATCAGGATTAACCTAGGTGTACATACTGAACCTAATCAGGATTAACCCAGGTGTTCATACTTAACCTAGTCAGGATTAACCCATGTGTTCATACTGAACCTAATCAGGGTTAACCCATGTGTTCATACTGAACCTAATCAGGATTAACCAAGGTAATCATACTGAACCTAATCAGGATTAACCCAGGTGTTCATACTGAACCTAATCAGGATTAACCTAGGTGTACATACTGAACCTAATCAGGATTAACCCAGGTGTTCTCATTTAGGCTTACTTAACTGACTCCAGGACTCCAGTCTCCGACTAACTAAGCCTAATTTAAGCCACGTTCAGGAAAGCTATTTAAATGTCCTAGTTTAACTACTCCTGGCTTAATCTAAGCCCTGCAGGGTCTGAATGAAACCCAGTGTCCAGTGGGATTGATCTGTTTGATCCAATTGTTTGTTTCAGTGTCCAGTAGTTGAATCCTTTGACGTATTGTTGATTTCAAAACTTTTCAGTTTCAACAAATGCACTCTGTTAGTTGAAAAGTGAAACTGTTTTGACATAGTGAAAGATATACTGAATTTATACTGTTTTTCATACTAAGATGAACTAAAATATGTGCTCATTGGTTATGCAAGAGGGTGGCATATAGCCTCGTGGTTAGAGCTGACAAAGTAAAAATATGTTGTTCTGCCCCTGAACAAGGCATTTAACCCACTGTTCCCTGGTAGGCAATCATTGTGAATAAGAATTTGTTCTTAACTGACTTGCCTAGTTAAAATAAAATAAAAAAATAATTAAGTGTGTTGATTGTCAGTCATGAGGTTCATTTGTTTTGCAATATGTTCAAATCAAGCTTTATTTATACAGCACATTTCAGACATGGATGCAACACAATGGCTTCACAGGAAAAAATGAAAAACAATGAAAAACAAACAATAATATTTACTACACAACGAACATAAGATTAACAACTGAAAGACTAATGAGCATCCTAAGAAAAATCCATTGATTAAAATATTAACAATTGGATGAAATATTCAACCATAACGAGATGGACAAGCCAGCACAGGTGTAACACATACTGACTAACGAGGTGACACCAATCAGTTCTCCCTACATGCTAACGAGATGGACGTGCTGATAAAGTCCAACCTCAAAACATAAATGGAAAAACCAAAGCCTGTAACACCTTCCCCCTTAAGACAACAAATATATCCTATATTTTTGTTGGACAAGTTTGCGCACCACCAACAGAAAACAACTTCCATTTCACATTATAATCAACTACAATGCTTCACCTACAATATAAACATGGTGTCTACTGGCTGTCAACAATTAAAAACAAGAAAGACATTTTTTCCCCCCACTCTCTTCTTCCTAAAACTCACTAGCTTCTAGAACTCTCGTCTTCCTAAAACTCACTAGCTTCTAGAACTCCCATCTTCCTAAAACTCACTAGCTTCTAGAACTCCCATCTTCCTAAAACTCACTAGCTTCTAGAACTCCCATCTTCCTAAAACTCACTAGCTTCTAGAACTCCCATCTTCCTAAAACTCACAAGCTTCTAGAACTCTGGTCCCCTTGGAACGAGCCCAAACAAAACTCATCTCCAATACGGGAAAAACGTGCAGTCAAAATAAATTGTGATCCATGGCAACTCACTGGCTTAACGTAAAACACAAATATTTTTGAATGCCCACCCTTGAGACAATCAGCAACCAAGTCGTCCTTACCACAGACATGTCTGGTTTCAAGAGGAAACTCCTGCAATATCCATAGTAACTTTCCACCTCATCGCGGAGCTTCTCTCTCTTTTCAGGGTTCACTCGATAGGCATGTTGTTGGATTGGGGCCCAGTCCCCAATGTCATTCTCTAGTACATTTGGGTTGTAGACTCCATCTCATGCTACCACTAGAGTGAGAGCACCGCCAGCATTCAAAAGTGACCAAAACATCAGCCAGGAAGCATAAGAACTGAGAAGTGGTCTGTGGCCACCACCTGCAGAATCACTCCTTTATTGGGGGTGTCTTGCTAATTGCCTATAATTTCCACCTTTTGTCTATTCCATTTGCACAACAGCATGTGAAATTTATTGTCAATCAGTGTTGCTTCCTAAGTGGACAGTTTGATTTAACAGAAGTGTGATTGACTTGGAGTTACATTGTGTTGTTTAAGTGTTCCCTTTAATTTATTGAGCAGTGTATATATATTCAATAAATATTGAAAGATAAATGGCATCGACATACAATGTAATGTAAAATAGAAGAATATATTGGAGAAAGCACTAGCCAATACAGTACTGCCATACAGTAACAGTACTGCCATACAGGCCTAATATCACATTTCAAGATATCTTTATACACAAATTGTTCAATATTTTATCAGGCTGACTTGAAAGATTATACGCAACATTTTGCTGCGTGGCAATACTGTGTTTGGATTCTGAAGTGCATTTATACCAAAGAGTTAGTCTAGACACTGTATTAATACCATTATGCATTTGAATCCAATCTACAGCTACCATCTAAGATATTAATTTCCCTCAACAAGGGGCGTACATGTAACGTTTCCAAAATGGGATAGTATTATACATGTAACGTTTCCAAAATGGGATAGTATTGTACATGTAACGTTTCCAAAATGGGATAGTATTGTACATGTAACGTTTCCAAAATGGGATAGTATTGTCCATGTAACGTTTCCAAAATGGGATAGTATTGTACAGGTAACGTCTCCAAAATGGGATAGTATTGTCCATGTAACGTTTCCAAAATGGGATAGTATTGTACAGGTAAAGTCTCCAAAATGAGATAGTATTGTCCATGTAACGTTTCCAAAATGGGATAGTATTGTACATGTAACGTTTCCAAAATGGGATAGTATTGTACAGGTAACGTCTCCAAAATGGGATGGTATTGTCCATGTAACGTTTCCAAAATGGGACAGTATTGTCCATGTAACGTTAACTCAATGGGATAGTATTGTACAGGTAACGTCTCCAAAATGGGATAGTATTGTCCATGTAACGTTTCCAAAATGAGATAGTATTGCCCATGTAACGTTAACTCAATGGGATAGTATTGTACATGTAACGTTATGCCCCCTTGTGAGTTAATAGTATTGCATGCTGTAGCAGGCTATATAAAGAGGAAGACCTCCATTGGCGAATCAGTTCGTTGTAACATCTCGTCTGGACAGGTCACCGCCGTTAGTTAGTTAGTTAGTTAGTTAGTTAACGTTAGCTAGTTCATTATCACAGAAGTGAGAACTACTCTAGATTGGACAATTACGTTAATGAGTGTAAAACCATGTTGGCTTTATGGAAACGATATACAATATATGGGAAAGAATATAGTTGAGGGAAATAATCCAAACCTAGTTGTGCCTAGTTAGGACATAACGTTATCTTGCTAGATAACGGTACTGTACTGTAGCTCATACAGCGCCGACGGTCAAACCCGGCTTTCTAATATTTACGGTAATTAGCTATAGTAACGTTACGAACAAGATATTCACAGAAAACCATGATTGTCTTCGTTATTCATTATTAGTATGTTATATTATTATATAAATTATTTCTAGACATATTCAGAACCAAACATCAACCCAACTTAACCTTTTTAACTGTTGTCGCATCCAAACTTGTCGCCATCGTTTTCAGTTGTAATTGCGAAGTTCCCGGAAGAAGTCCAGCAACAACGGAGGTTCCTCGATGAACCCACCTTCTAACAAGTTCTTTGAAGAACATTTTGGGGCCGTTTTTCATTGACCAAGAACCCTACGGTTCTCAGGGGATCTGAGAACAACTCCAGTTGAACCCTTCATTTTTAGAGTGTAGTCTGCTCTATTTACTCTCAGATTCAAAACATGATGACTAGCATCAACGATCAAGTAAGCTGCTGCTGCTCCAATACAGTATGAGGTGAGACGGTGAACTGTTGTTGAACTGGGCAGTCAGCTGCTGCTGCTCCAATACAGTATGAGGTGAGACGGTGAACTGATGTTGAACTGGGCAGTCAGCTGCTGCTGCTCCAATACAGTATGAGGTGAGACGGTGAACTGATGTTGAACCGGGCAGTCAGCTGCTACTGCTCCAATACAGTATGAGGTGAGACGGTGAACTGACGTTGAACCGTGCAGTCAGCTGCTCCAATACAGTATGAGGTGAGACGTGAACTGATGTTGAACTGGGCAGTCAGCTGCTGCTGCTCCAATACAGTATGAGGTGAGACGGTGAACTGACGTTGAACAGGGCAGTCAGCTGCTGCTGCTCCAATACAGTATGAGGTGAGATGGTGAACTGACGTTGAATCATAATGATTAAGTTAATAAAAATGAATTAGTGAAACTGTTAAAAAATAGTATATGGCAAATTAAATATATTACTCTATTGTTATCATATAGAAACACCATGGAATATTGTACATCATATTAAATATATTACTCTATTGTTATCATATAGAAACATCATGGAATATTGTACATCATATTAAATATATTACTCTATTGTTATCATATAGAAACATCATGGAATATTGTACATCATATTAGCATCAACATACATTATTGTTTCATTCAATTTCACATAATTAAGATATTTAATATTTTAAAGTACAGAAGTCATAACCCATCACCTGCTATGTAAAAGAGACAGAAGAATGCACAATGGTCAATGCTATCTGGGATCCTTGGGACATCCCTACCCTAAACCCTACCTTAACCATTTAAATGTTAACTTCAACGGGCTAGGGACGTCCCAAGGATGTATCTCTACCTGAAAATACATGATCTAACTGATTGATAGTTGGTATTCAGCAGTCATAAAGCCTTATTTACTTGAATGAATGATTAAAATAGTGATTTTGTCAGACAGCATAGACAGCAGCTCTACACTTTATTGACTGACTGATCCATTCATCCTTCCATCCCTCCTCAGCCTTCCTCTCCTCTGAAGACCCAGTGAGGGTGGAGCTCAGTCAGAGAGCTGTTGAGGGATTGGTTAGGAAGAACCCTTCTACAGCCAGAGAGGTGAGAGGTCACATATGGTTTAGATGGTAAATATTTATGTCCCCTTAGCAGTTCATCACATAAGCAAAAGGGAATATGTTCCATTATCTATGTTTATTTACATTAGTGCAAATTGTCCACTGGTATTGGTGTAATTTCTCACCCCTTTTGGCTGTATGAAACGCGAATTTCCCCTCAGGCACACACATTTGTTCTTTGTTATTACCCGGCCACTGACTGTTCAGCCCGCTATCATCCAGAAGGCGAGGTCAGTACAGGTGCATCAAAGCTGGGACCGAGAGACAGAAGCGGTTTTTCAATCTCAAGGCCACCAGACTGTTAAATAGCCATCACTAACACAGAGAGGCTGCTGCCTACATACATAGACTTTAAATCATTGGCCACTTTAAGGAATGGAATACTAGTCACTTTAATAATGTTCGCATATCTGGCATTACTCATCTCATATGTATATACTGTATTCTATCCTATTCTACTGTTTCTTAGTCTATGTATTACTCATCGCATATGTATATACTGTATTCTATCCTATTCTACTGTATCTTAGTCTACGCATTACTCATCTCATATGTATATACTGTATTCTAGTCTATGTATTACTAATCTCATATGTATATACTGCATTCTACCCTATACTATTGTATCAGCCTATGCCACTCTGATCGCTCGTCCATATATTTATATATTCTTATTCCATTACTTAGATTTGTGTGTATTAGGTATTTGTTGTGAAATTGTTAGATATTAGATATTACTGCCACAGCCCCTTTAATAATGGGAATTGATGGAAATTATGTAAAAATGTACCACTAGCCACTTTAAACAATGCCACTTAATATAATGTTTACATACCCTACATTACTCATCTCATATGTATATGTATATACTGTACTCTATCATCTACTACATCTTGCCATCTTTATGTAATACATGTATCACTAGCCACTTTAAACTATGCCACTTTATGTTTACATACCCTACAGTACTCATCTCATATGTATATACCGTACTCTATACCATCTACTGCATCTTGCCTATGCCGTTCTGTACCATCACTCATTCATATATCCCTATGTACATATTCTTTATCCCTTTACACTTGTGTGTATAAGGTAGTAGTTGTGGAATTGTTAGGTTAGATTACTTGTTGGTTATTACTGCATTGTCGGAACTAGAAGCACAAGCATTTCGCTACACTCACATTAACATCTGCTAACCATGTGTATGTGACAAATAACATTTGATTTGATTTGCACTGTTGGAGCTAGGAACACAAGCATTTCGCTACACCCGCAGTAACATCTGATTTATTATGAAGGTCACTTGTGTAAAATGTACTTTTCCCCACTCATCTTTTGACATTGCATATTCAGTGGCTTGGCTGGTTCCAGACTATGTCAAAGGCCCATCCGGGTAGATGTGAACCTAATGCAGCTTGGAGTGATCAGATGACAGAAGTCACATTCAGGTGCCAGGTGTAACTGAGGCCATAGATGCTCCATATCCATTACTTGGATCCATTACATAATATGACTAAATGTGTTTCTGTGTTACAGGGGCAGTCAAGAAATGGAACAGCAAGGCCACAGAACATGACATAAGCACAGCAGTGGGAGACCACCTCAAGCCCCTGGTAGAGCCGGGGGTGGTGTTTACCACTCCACCAGCAGAGCTGTGGGAGACCACCTCAAGGCCCTGGTAGAGTCGGGGGTGGTGTTTACCACTCCACCAGCAGAGCTGTGGGAGACCACCTCAAGCCCCTGGTAGAGCCGGGGGTGGTGTTTACCACTCCACCAGCAGAGCTGTGGGAGACCACCTCAAGCCCCTGGTAGAGCCAGGGGTGGTGTTTACCACTCCACCACGCCTTCAGCAGGTTGGAAAAGTGGGATTGATACTGATTTTTATACTAACAAGAGTCTGTTGATTGGTCAGTCATTGGGTTCATTTTTTATGAAATCAAATCAAGCTTTATTTATACAGCACATTTCATACATGGATGCAACACAATGGCTTCACAGGAGAAAACATAAAAAATCAATGAACAAATATTTAGTACACAAACATAAGAGGATAAAAAAACTTTAAACTTAAAGACTAATGAGCATCCTAAAGAAATGCCATTGATTAAAATGTTAAAATATTAGCTTGTTTTTTTAGGAGGGGTTCTGAAAGACACTATGGGGGTGTCCAATGAAAATTGACTATTAACAACAACTAGGACCTAAAAGACACCCACCATGAGACCCACTAAATCTGCCCAGGAGGGAAACAAAAGAAAAACCCAAACCAAAACAAAGGTGGAGCAACTAAAGGTGTTGACTCTCCACATCTATCAAGACAACTGGAGCACTGGGCCAGACACTCTTAAATAGAACCTGGACCAGCTCAGGTGAAACACCTTCCCACTAATGAGATGGACAAGCCAGCACAGGTGTAACACATACTGACTAACGAGGTGACACCAATCAGTGCGTCCTTATTGCTGACGAGCTAGACGTGCTAACGAGCTATACTTGCTAACTTCCAAGCATAAATGGAAAAACCAAAGACTAACACCTTCCCCCTTAAGACAACAAATATATCCTACATTTATGACTCAATTTATTCGGATTGTTAATTGATTATAGACCGATTTATTATACTGCGTCCATGTGTATAAGCTGCACGTACGTTGAAATTAAATAGTTTTAAACTTATATTGTACGTCGGGCATAGTCTTATTTTCAACGACATTTTGCTAGGTGGGATATCCCCAATGTCACAGTTTAAACGTGTCAAATCAATAGTCCAAATGCAGAAACAGTTTGTGATAAATTGAAAACCTAAACGTAAAATGTGCTAAATACACAAACATCTGCCACAATAATCATATTACTTATATTTATATAAACAAGCTCCTTATAAACTGCACAAGCACCAGAAACGCTGTTGTTTTGACAAGTAGCAATAAATCAATGAATTCAATTAGATGCTGTTGAAACTAACACAACTAAAAAAACACATGGAAATGGGAGATATATTTTACCTCACTGGTTAGAGGACAACCTGCAGAAAACAGTCAGCTACATTTTAGAGTGATGCATTTAAATGTAGGGGTCGCTAAACAAAGGAATGCAACACTTATTTGTCATAACTCATCGATATCATGCTATAATAATTTGTGTGACAGAAGGGAGATGAGGTTGCACGTCCTGTTAAAACTAACAGCTCAAAAACCACACGGAATGTGGGAATAATGTGTACATCACTGGTTAGAGGACAATTTGTAGAAAACAGATCGCTGCATTTTGATTCAAGTTGGCCACCAACTTGGTAAGTGTACGACTCTTTTTTTTTCTTAGTAAAAAAAAGTTAGGGGGCAAACGTTTAGGCATCTACACTGTGACATTATTAAAATACTCCTACAATATTAAATTGTACATTGTGACATTAATTCATTGATATCATGAAACAACTCTTTCATGTATGTATTTTCTGATGTTTGATCAGAGATATTTTATCAGAGTATCTCTTGTCACACTGAACACAGCTATAAGGTTTCTCTCCTGTGTGTGTTCTCTGGTGTATCTTCAGATGGCTAGATGTAGTAAAACTCTTCCCACATTGGTCACAGCTAAAAGATTTCTCTCCTGTGTGTGTTCTCTGGTGTAATGTCAAATGGCAAGATGAACAAAACTCTTCCCACATTGACCACAGCTATAAGATTTCTCTCCTCTGTGTGTTCTCTGGTATGAAGTCAGATGGCTTGATGTAGTGAAACTCTTCCCACATTGATCACAGCTATAAGGCTTCTCTCCTGTGTGTGTTCTCTGGTGTATTTTAAGTTTTGATGAAGATTTGCAACGTTTCCCACAGTCAGAGCAGCAATGAGATTTCTTCCCTGTGGGTCTCCACTGGTGTTTCTTAAGGTGTTCTGATGTGGAGAGACTCTTCTCTGCCTCGTTAGCATCATGAGGTTGTTGAGGCCCCCCAGAGGATCCACGATAGTCAAGTCTCTCTCCTGTGTGAACAACAAGTCAGACAGATGGTTAAAGCAGAAATACAACAGCAGAAATAAACCGTAAAAGGTGATGCCAACAGCGTATCCATGATGTTGTACAACAATTGACGTCTGCCCTTGGTTCACTCCAGACTTGACTGCCCTGGACCAGCACAAAAACACCCTGTGGTGTACTGCACTAGCATCGAATATTCCCCGCGATATGAAACTTTCAGGGAAGTCAGAAACCAATACACACGGTCAGCTTGAAAAAGCTTGCCTTTGCTTTCCTAACAGAAATATGCATCCTGCAGCACTAACTCCAAAAAGTTTTGGGACACTGTAAAGTCCATGGAAAATAAGAGTACCTCCTCCCAGCTGCCCACTGCACCGAGGCTAGGAAACACTGTCACCACTGATAAATCTACGACAATAGAGCATTTCAATAAGCATTTTTCTACGGCTGGCCATGCTTTCAACCTGGCTACCCCAACCCCAGCTAACAGCTCTGCACACCACGCAGCAACTTGCCCAAGCTCCCCGGCTTCTCCTTCACCCAAATCCAGACAGCTGATGTTCTGAAAGAGCTGCAAAATCTGGATGCCTAAAATCAGCTGGGCTAGACAATCTGGACCCTCTCTTCCTAAAATGATCTGCCGCCATTGTCACAACCCCTATTACTGGTCTGTTCAACCTGTCTTTCGTATCGTCTGAGATTCCTAAAGATCGGAAAGCTGCCGCGGTCATCCCCCTCTTCAAAGGGGGTGACAGTCTAGACCCAAACTGTTGTAGACCTATATCCATCCTGCCCTGCCTTTCTAAAGTCTTCGAAAGCCAAGTGAACAAACAGATCACCGACCATTTCGAATCCCACCGTACCTTCTCCGCTATGCAATCTGGTTTCCGAGCTGGTCACGGGTGCACCTCAGCCACGCTCAACGTCCTAAACGATATCAAAACCGCCATCGATAAAAGACATTACTGTGCAGCCATCTTCATCAACCTGGCCAAGTCTTTCGACTCTGTCAATCACCGTTTTCTTATCGGCAGACTCAACAGCCTTGGTTTCTCAAATGACTGCCTCGCCTGGTTCACCAACTACTTCTCTGATGGAGTTCAGTGTGTCAAATCGGAGGGCCTGTTGTCCGGACCTCTGGCAGTCTCTATGGGGGTGCCACAGGGTTCAATTCTCAGGCTGACTCTCTGTATATATCAAAGATGTAACTCTTGCTGTGGGTGTTTCTCTGATCCACGTCTACGCAGCCGACACCATTCTGTATACATCTGGCCCTTCTTTGTACACTGTGTTAACAAACCTCCATACGAGCTTCAACGCCATACAACACTCCTTCCGTGGCCTCAAACTGCTCTTATATGCTAGTAAAACTAAATGAATGCTCTTCAACCGATTGCTGCCCGCATCCGCCCGCCCGACAAGGATCACTACACTGGACGGTTCTGACTTAGAATATGTCAGAACCTAGGTGTCTGGTTAGACTGTAAACTCTCCTTCCAGACTCACATTAAGCATCTCCAATCCAAAGTTAAATCTAGAATCGGCTTCCTATTTCCTATAGCCTCCTTCACGCTGCCAAACATGGCCCCGTAAAACTGACTACCCTACCGATCCTTGACGACGGTTATGTCATTTACAAAAGGTGATTCTACAAAGTATTGAAAAGTATTATTGGTGTGAATACAAGAACAATAACATAGGCATACTGTAGGACCCATAACTTCACCTAACAGCATACACCTACTGTAGGACCCATAACTTCACCTAATAGCATACACCTACTGTAGGACCCATAACTTCACCTAACAACATAGACCTACTGTAGGACCCATAACTTCACCTAACAACATAGACCTACTGTAGGACCCATAACTTCACCTAACATACACCTACTGTAGGACCCATGACTTCACCTAACAGCATACACCTACTGTAGGACCCCTAACTTCACCTAACAATAACATAGACCTGCTGTAGGACCCATAACATCACCTAACAACAACATAGACCTGCTGTAGGACCCATAACTTCACCTAACAACAACATAGACCTAGGACTATAAATCATTTAATATTTCCAGGTGAAACATGGAAACTAAAATGTCTTTGTCATGACATTTCATAACCTGATCACCAGATAATTTTGTGAATAATCCCACTAGGCTACTCTGTACTGTGTTTTCATTCTAAATGTCCTGAATAAAGGAAAATAGCTCTGTGTGTTGTACAATAGCCTATCCATCAAGGAACCGTTCTCTACACATTATGAGCTAAGCATCTCTGTGTCCAGACAGACTAAGAAGACCCTACTGTAAATCAACATTATAAACATCAATTTGTTAGGGATGTTGGATCCAACGTGGAGCACAGCATAACTGTCTTTACCAGAGTAATGAATGAAGAAGCTCTTTGGTTGTTGTTGCATGTCGTGATGTTTGTCATGTGACTGGCATTCAGAAAATGATTTCCTGGATCAGCTGATGATAGTTGAACATGTGACTGTAACTAAACTGCTACAGTATTAAGAATTATGTGTAATTATTGAACCAATTATATGCATATCATATCTTCTGGGCCCGAGTAGCAGGCAGTTTAATTTGGGCACGCTTTTCATCCAAAATTCCAAATGCGGCCCCCTACCCTAGAGAAGTTAAGCTCGAGACCTTGGGTCTCAACCCAGCCCTCTGCAACTGGGTCCTGGACTTTCTGACCGGCTGCCCCCAGGTGGCGAAGGTAGGAAACAATATCTCCACCCCGCTGATCCTCAACACTGGGGCCCCACAAGGGTGCGTTCTGAGCCCTCTCCTGTACTCTCTGTTCACCCATGACTGCGTGGCCATGCACGCATCCAACTCAATCATCAAGTTTGCAGACAACGCTACAGTGATCGGCTTGATTACCAACAATGACGAGACAACCTACAGGGAAGAGGTGAGGGCCCTCGGAGTGTGGTGTCAGGAAAATAACCTCTCACTCAAAATCAACAAAACAAAGGAGATGATCGTGGACTTCAGGAAACTGCAGAGGGAGCAACCCCCCCCCCCCCCCCCCCATCACATTGACGGGTCAGTAGTGGAGAAGGTGGAATGTTTTTAGTTCCTCGGCGTACACATCACAGACAAACTGAAATGGTCCACCCACACAGACAGTGTGGTGAAGAAGGGGCAACAGCGACTCTTCAACCTCAGGAGGCTGAAGAAATTTGTCTTGTCACCGAACACACTCACAAACGTTTACAGACGCACAATCGAGAGCATCCTGTCGGGCTGTATCACCGCCTGGTATGGCAACTGCTCCGCCCACAACCGCAAGACCCTCCAGAGGGTGGTCCGGTCTGCACAACGCATCACCGGGGCAAACTTCCTGCCCTCCAGGACACCTACACCACTCGATGTCACAGGAAGGCCAAAAAGATCATCAAGGACAACAACCACCCGAGCCACTGCCTGTTCACACCGCTATCATCCAGAAGGCGAGGTCAGTACAGTTGCATCAAAGCTGGGACCGAGAGACTGAAAAACAACTTCTATCTCAAGGCCATCAGACTGTTAAACAGCCATCACTAACATAGAGAGGCTGTTGCCAACATACAGACTCAATCTCTGGCCACTTTACTAAATGGACTTTATAAAAGGTATCACTAGTCACTTTAAATAACACAACTTTAATAATGTTCACATCTCCTACATTACTCTCATATGTATATGTCACAGTATAACTTTACGTCGTCCCCTCGCCCCGACACGGTCGCGAACCAGGGACCCTCTGCACACATCAACAACAGTCAGCCACGAAGCGTCGTTACTCATCGCTCCACAAAAGCCGCGGCCCTTGCAGAGCAAGGGGCAACCCTACTTAATGTCTCAGAGCAAGTGACGTAACTGATTGAAATGCTACTAGCGTGCACCCGCTAACTAGCTAGCCATTTCACATCCGTTACACTCACCCCCCTTTCAACCTCCTCCTTTTCCGCAGCAACCAGTGATCCGGGTCAACAGCATCAATGTAACAGTATAACTTTAAACCGTCCCCTCGCCCCGACACGGGTGCGAACCAGGGACCCTCTGCACACATCAACAACGGTTGCCCACGAAGCACGGTCGTTACCCATCGCTCCACAAAGGCCGAGGCCCTTGCAGAGCAAGGGGCAACCCTACCTAATGTCTCAGAGCAAGTGACGTAACTGATTGAAATGCTACTAGCGCGCACCCGCTAACTAGCTAGCCATTTCACATCCGTTACATATATACAGTATATGTATATACTCTTACGTATATACAGTATTCTATACCTTCTACTGCATCTGCCTATGACGCACGGCCATCGCTCATCCATGTATTTATATGTACATATTCTTATTCATCCCTTACATTTGTGTGTATAAGGTAGTCGTTGTGAATTTGTTAGATTACTTGTTAGATATTACTGTATTGTCGGAACTAGAAGCACAAGCTTTTCGCTACACTCGCATTAACATCCGCTAATCATGTGTACGTGACCAATAACATCCGCTAACCATGTGTACGTGACCAATAACATCCGCTAACCATGTGTACGTGACCAATAACATCCGCTAACCATGTGTATGTGACCATTAACATCCGCTAACCATGTGTATGTGACCATTAATATCCGCTAACCATGTGTATGTGACCATTAACATCCGCTAACCATGTGTATGTGACCATTAACATCCGCTAACCATGTGTATGTGACCATTAACATCCGCTAACCATGTGTATGTGACCATTAACACCCGCTAATAAATTGTCCATTTATTCATTGTCTTTTGTTTGAAACCCTCCTGTCAAGGTTGAGTAAGGACGCACACCTGATTACGCATATAGAGGTAGGACTAGTCTACCTGGTTACACATATAGAAGTAGGACTAGTCTACCTGTCCTGAGCACATAGGCCTATAAATGTGCCCATTTGGGGATGTCAGATAGTATTTCTCATTGTCTTAACACTGCACCACTAATGAGTTGTGGAGCTTCTCAAAGCACATTTTTCCCCCCACCTCAAACAGCAAGTAAACAAAGTCTAATTAAAATCAATAGCGAATGACAATAGTTCCTCAAAGTATTTGAAAAATATTTCCAGCTCTCGCCCTTTCGATAACCACTCGGCACGAAAGGGAAAAACATAATGTGCTGATCCTGTGGAAATATCAAAATACCTGATTACTTCTTATCCCTTTCACAAATAGCCTACAGCTGTGTCGGTCGAGAACTCACTGGCAGGGGAAACTGAGGGCCCAGAATATTTTATAAAATGTTTCAAGTTCGTTATAGACAGGCCATGTTATTTATAGGACAGTTATTTGCAATGTTTTTATTTGTTGGCTTTATCATTTACATTTACATTTAAGTCATTTAGCAGACGCTCTTATCCAGAGCGACTTACAAGTACATACATTCATACTTTTTTTGTACTGGCCCCCCGTGGGAATCGAACCCACAACCCTGGCGTTGCAAGCGCCATGCTCTACCAACTGAGCCACACGGGACTATTGTAGGCTATTTTTTACATAGTTGGCATCTAGAATTCATCCATGATGTCATAATCGCAATAAAAGTTACTTTTAGATTTGTATAATTTTCATTTAGATAGAATGTAGATTAATCACAGACAATGATTTTGAGATACTATTATAAATTAAATTAAACTGTTCCAGTAAAATGTGAATATGAAAATCATAACTGGCACTAGATCAGTAGAAATGGTAAGATACATTTGCACTCCAAAAGTAGGTTGCCGACTGCTTGTGTAGCCGATTACCAGCAACGTCAGAATTTATGAAGGACAGCAGGAGGAGGTGGATCAGGAAGAGTTTCTTCTCTTCTGGTTGGGCGATATTGATGTAATGGCATGAAAATAAATGCTGAATATTATACAATGACTTAACAGCTCTAACAATTTGACCACAGGAAATCTACACTGTCAATTCTAGAATATACTATATAGCCTAGAAACCTGGTTGAACTATCATTATGACATCATGGATGAATTCTAGAATATACTATATAGCCTAGAAACCTGGTTAAACTATAATTTTGACCTCATGGATGGCCAGTTCTTCTATTCATAGTGTAGTGAATTCATGGGGTTGCCCTGAGCTGAACTCGAACCTGGGTCCAGCGACTGTCAAGCCAACAGCTTATAACTGTTACGCCAAGATTTCTGAACTTCTTGAAGAGGTCGCTAGGTGTTGGATTACGGTTGATACAATAGCTTTCGCTATGAATTTGAGAGTGGTTACATTTCTTCAGCCCCCATCCCTCAGCTGTTTACCAAACTCTGGGCAGCCATTTTGTTGCTGTTTAAATACTAAGTTGTCCCTTTAAAAAAGCCACACAACAATCAATCAACCAATAACAAAGCTGTAAATCCACCACTGTTTTGCTAATAAAATGATGGATGGGGCTGGAGAAATGTAACTACTTTCAAATTCATAGACAGACCTATGGATGCAAGGACTGACCATCCATGATATCAACATTATAGTTTTAACTATGTTTTGAGGCTATACAGTGTTGATTTACATTGTTTCTAAACATTGGAGTAAAAAAGCTTATTTGGGGTTCTGATGGGGGACAACAGTTGAACTAAGCTCATGAGGCATGTGTTATATTCTTCAAGAATCAATGGCTAAAAATAAATAATTTAAAAATCAAAATATGGATGTGGTAATTGCAGATTTCCCCTTTAACACCACACATCCTTCCAGTTCTCTGCTGCCAGTGACTGGAACGAATTTCAAAAATCGCTGAAGATGGAGACTCATATTTCCCTCATCAACTTTAAACATCAGCTATCTGAGCAGCTAACCGATTGCTGAAGCTGTACATAGTCCATCTGTAAATACATGCACTTTTCTGCTCTTTTGCACACCAGTATCTCTACTTGCACATCATCATCATCTGCTCATTTATCACTCCAGTGTCAATTTGCTAACTTGTAATTCTTCGCTACTATGGACTATTCATTGCCTACCTCCTCATGCCTTTTGCACACACTATTTATATACTTTCTTTTTTTCTACTGTGTCATTGACTTGTTTATTGTGTTATTGGCTTGTTTATTGTTTATTCCATGTGTAACTGTGTTGTTGTCTGTGTCACACTGCTTTGCTTTATCATGGCCAGGTCGCAGTTGTAAATGAGAACTTGTTCTCAACTGGACTACCTGGTTAAACTATCATTATGACATCATGGTCACCTGGTTAAACTATCATTATGACATCATGGTCACCTGGTTAAACTATCATTATGACATCATAGCCACCTGGTTAAATAAAGGTGAAATAAAAAAATAAAACATCAGTTCAACAACTGCAGAGTTTGTGTCTCTGTTTTTAAGGTAGTACTTACTTGTGTTAACCAGGGCCTGTTCATCATTAGAACCATTGGATGCCTTAAGATGCGTTTGGGAAACCGAGCCAAGAAATCCAGTTTCCTCCTCTTCTTCCACCTCCTTTTTCGATGTGACAGTCATCTCCCAATCCCCCTCTTTCACTCCAAAAACTGCATCCTCCTCATCTTCTTTTACTGTAACATCCTCTTCCTCTTTCTATCTGAACGCGTCTTCCTCTTCTTTCACTGTAACGTCTTTCTCTTCTTTTTTTACCGGAACAGACTCACCCTCTACCTCTTGTTTTACTGTGATATCCTCCTCTTCCTTCTCCTCTTTGGCGAGAGCTTCTTTCTCCGTCCAGCAGACCTCCTCTTCATTAACAGACCTCCTCTTCATTAACAAGAGAGTAGCTTAGTGACCTCATGGTTGAAGATGTTAGCTAGCTAGGCTAATGCTAACTTAACCAGCCCGCTAGATGAATAATAAAAACAATACCGTAAATATGAAATGAAAACGGATAACTAACTAGGCGACAGAAGTGGTTTTAAAATACAGTGGCAAATATACACGAAAGCGTCTAAAGAGCTTTATTGTTTCGTCTATTTTGGCTAGCAAGCTACCGAGGTGGCTGAATTATTGTTGCTGCTGTTGAAAGAAGCGTCCCGTCCACTAGATTATACGTCACAGTAGCAGGATTGCATTAAAGTCGCAGACCTTTTCTGCTGCCTGGAGTGGGTAACGCAGTTGAGTAAAATGTAAATTGAATTTTCAGACAAAAAGTTAAAGGGTAGGAATCAGGGACGTAGCTAGTCCTAAAATATTAATTAGCCCCCCCTAAATAAATCATGGCTGCTGCTGCTGCGCTAGTGACTGTTAGACTTTCTTCAGCAAAGATGGCGGACAGAAATACTAGGAGAGAGGGGTAACCCTACACAGAACTGAACTGGATCAAAGATGGAGGACAGAAATACTAGGAGAGACGGGTAACCCTACACAGAACTGAAGTGGATCAAAGATGGCGGACAGAAATACTAGGAGAGAGGGGTATACTAGGGTTCGTTTCTTACGTCCTTCTTTGTCAATCATTGGTTCATTGGTGAAATTAGGATTATGACAATATCTTTAATTAAATCATTCAAAAACCTTTATTAATGCAATTGCAGACAGAAGTTGACAAACAGGAACATAGCACGCATGTTTCTGAGTAAGTTCTGCATCAAACAAAAGGTCTCCAGTGGTTTTATTAAACCCTAAGTCGCGCCCTGGTGACGTCACTGCCTAAATCATCATCCTCTACTCCTGGGACCAAAACCATGCCTACAAAGCTGTATAAACAGGGCCCTTATTGTTAGCTAAACACTTAGCAGTAAATGTCCCCTTCCCCCAATGTTGACCCATTGTGGAATGTTTACCTAGTCTTATCTCCTTCACTCCCCTGCAGAGTTCTGTCTAAGGGCCTCTTTATGAGGCAGAGAGAGAGAGAACTAAAATACAAATGTAGAACAATACTAAACTTCTACAATGACTATATCTATTGTTAATCAGTAGTCTAAAACCCTATAAATGTAAGGAGGGAGGGGTCTTTTAACCCCTCCCCTTCTATTAATATAACATAAGCATAATCAATTATTCTAATACAGCAAACATTTGTACAGCCCCAATCATGACCCCTAGGTAAATCCTAACATTTCCCCCTTTGAGACTAATTAGTCTCACAGCTTAAATCATAACATTCTCCTCTGAAATCAAATAGATTAGGCAAATCCCCAAATCCATTTGATCCCAGGGATGGCCTTCTAAAGGGTGAAACAATTCCTGGGGTTCCTGGAATGCTGGTGGAGGTGGGTGAATCTGGCTATACTCCCATTCCTCTTTGGTCCTGGGAAGAACCACAGAGTTAAATAAACAATGGGATTAAGAGAAATTAGAAATGCATCAGTATCACCTTCAGCACGATTTGTATCAGATCACCAAACCTCCCACCAGTATAGGAATAAACAAAGAAAACATATATTTTTCCACCACATTTCCAAATGTAGCATTAAACCAGTCACCAATTTTGTCAAAACCTGTAAACCTGTATCCTTATCACTGCATGCTCACATTCATTTAAAAAGTGCTCCCATGCCTTCCTCTATCCTGGAAATATTTACACCGGGCATCTGTTGCTGTAAGTCTAACACACTAAAATCCCTTTTATCATAGTTTCTCCTGTCACTAAACTCTTTCAGGTGACCCACATATTTATGACTCTAGTATCTCTCATATCTTCCCTCTGCCACATTAGGTAAGTAAGTTTGCTCCCATCTTGTGACTACCCCAACATACATGTGTCCCCAAATGTTCAACAGTCTTTCTAGCCAAGAATTTTATTATACATAAATCAAAAGCAAAACACAGTAGTCCTACCAGGAGCGAAACAATCATGGCAAACAGGAACATCATTATCCTACCCATCACATTTCCAAATACACCATTAAACCAGTGTCCAATTTGGTTAAAGATGGTATTTTCAGCTTTTTACAGAGTACCTTCTAATTTAGCCAGGTCATTAATAATAACTGTCATGTCAGAGGAGTCAGGAAGCAACATGACACAGTAATCCTCCTTGTTTATTCCAAGGGACCTGTAGGCCCCGCTGTCTTTAGTCAATTTGTGCCATTTCATCTCTGGTCACTACTGCCTTCAAATTCTGCACATTTAGTGACAACTGAGTAAAACCCTGTTTTATCAAATTAGTAAGGACCTGCATGGAGTATGTCAAATTATTAATCAATTTACTTATTACTACAACTTCTCATGCTGCTTCCTTCCCCCTCTGACCAACATCAGAATAGTATAATTGCTTTTTCTTTGTCAAGCCCTTGTATTGTTCCTTTTCATAAAATGGAGTAATCTACACCCAAAATCATTCTTTCCAATTGGTACTGCCTGGGTTCCACACAGAAATGCTGTGGAGGTGGGTTTATGGAAGATCATTACCTGTGTGCCAGATGTAATCCCCCTCCCCTGTAATCCTATGTACATCACTATTTTCACCCGTTTATTATTCTCCACATCCCCGTCCACAAAGGGAACGGCTAGATTTGGAGAGCAACAAATACCCTGCATGTTGAGATTTTCTTGTTTCACAACCATAATGTGTGTGTAGATGATGATTTCCTCGACATCTAATGATTCTTCAGGTTCTGTAGCTAAACCCTCTGTCGGTTCTTCTGGCCTTTTGTCTCGGCTTTCTGCTCCTGTCCTTTGGCTCGGACCTTCTTCCTCCTTCAGATGTTCTTGGGGCCCTGGCTCTCCTTCCCTGCAGTCGCTCATCCATGGCTCCCACTCTGGGAGATGCTTGCAGTGGGAGAGATGATGCCAGCCGGACCTCTCCTCTACCCGCAGGGCTGGAACAGACCCATCTGTCGTGGTTGGTTCCATTTTCGCTTTTGGACCCTGAGTTTCACCCATTCTCCAACGTTTATGGGCAGCTCGTCAGGGTCTTCACCTGGGATTGGCTCTGCTGCTTTCCTAGTGCGAAAGTGGAGAAAACTTACAACAAAAGTTAGTTCCTTCATGTACTCAAGATGGTCACACTATATCTCAGTTATGTCTATCTGTCGGTCAGTCATAGGTCTCACCCCTGGGGTGTTCATTGGCCGTCTTGTTAACATTTCATAATGTGTACTTTCATGAGGACAAGAGGTAATCCCTCTACCCATGTCATTCCTGTGGAATAGCATAGTTTGACAAGGGAACATTTAATTTTCTTATTAGCCCTCAGTAACTCTCGTTACTCCACGGTTGATAGATGGACACAAACTTCTGGTCAACACCCATCATTTTGGCCATTTGGGTAACCACATCTCCTATGAGATGGATCCCATTGTCTGCAGACAAACCTCAGGCACTCCGAACCTGAGTATAATTTCCCTAACTAGCAATTTTGCAACTGTTCGCGCAATACGGTTGGATGGTTCCACCCACCTGGTAAACCCGTCAATTATCACCAGGCAGTATCTCTTTCTTTTCGCTCTATCATGTCTATAAAATCCATAGCTATGTGGACAAAGGATCCTTTTGGAGTGGGGAACTTCCCTGGTTGCAGTGGAGTTCCCTGGTCTATATTATATAACAAACATGTTGCGCAACGATAAATGAACTGTTTCACGTGCTGATTCAAATTTTGGGTCAAATTTACATTTTCAAACATTCTCCTCCTCCTCCATTCTCCTCTCATATCCCCCTTTTGACGAATGGCTCACTCCATGAGCCAATCGGAAAATAATAAAACCATGGTTGATGGTCAACAGGGCATACCAGACAAAAGATGTAGCCATAAGCCAGACCTAGGACAGAGAGCACACCCTCTCACCCTCCACACCTGGTGATTTAGAATATCAGCCTGCTGCTGTTTCTTAAGATCAGTAGTTTCAAATGATACAACCAACTAAAAAAATTAAATGCATGACAAAAGGAAACAGCAATTAGACAGCCTCATCAGCTATGCTGTTACTTAACCTAGCATTATCACACCAACCCGTGTATGCCTCAACCTTAACAATAGTCAATGTGTTAGGTTTTCACATAGCTTCAAACAATTTTTCTACAAAAGGTCTGTTTTTCATAGGTATGTCTGTGGTATTAGTAAACTGTCTTGCTCTCCAAATCCTACACCATGACAAATAAACCCCAATAACATATGCTGAGTCAGAGTCGCTAGTAAAGGCTTCCCTTCCCCCAATTCACAAGCTGTGGTCAGAGCTAATAAATCTGCCTGTTGCGCTGATCAATGGTCTGGTAGGGGCCGTATAACCTCAATATCACCTCCCACATCTACTACACCCTATCCTACATGTTTCTACCCTGTGCTTTGATCTATATAGGCAGATCCATCAACGAACAGCATCATGTCAGAGTCAAGCAGAGTTTCTTCAAATAAGTCTTAGTCCAGTACACATTCCTGGGCTGTCCAGATGTCCCTGTTATTGTTACTGATGATTTGCTCAGGGATGCTCCAACAACTTGTCCAGGTTTGCCTAAACAGGAACAGTGAGCTTTAGTGTCTATTATAAATGGTAGGTCATGTCCATAACATTAAGAGTATCCATTGGCTCTTCTCTTCCATCATTGAATTCATATTGGAGCAGGGGAGTCAGGCACCTCCATTGTTGATTCTGAGGAAAATAAGAACTGTTGGTGCTCTGATTTCCCATTGGCCATGGCTGTCCTGTCATTGTCAGTGTCCTCTTCCAGGCTTAAATTGTCCTTTGCCCCTGCTATAACATCTTCCTCTTCCATTTCCCCCACACTGTGAACTTAAATGCCCCAAATGCCCACAGGTCCAGCATTGAGTGTTGTTCCATTCACAAAGAGCTCTGGCGGGCCTACGTCCTCTCCCAGTCCATGGTTGTGGTCACCATAATGTTGAGTGGTGAAAAGCACATACCCTTCAGGCACCAGGTTCACAGGTGTGACATATATGACCGTGGGGGAGCTGCAGGCTGTGGTTGTGGTGAGCCTGTAGAAACAACTTGAGCAGATGCTTTTTGTCTTCCAGTCTGTCCTTTTTGTAGAGTGAGTTTGGGTGGCTAGGGAAAACTCCCTCCAGGAACTGTGCCTCTTTTTTTTCTTCCAGCACCATCATCCCCATCACAGTTTCTGATACAAGGGCACTTCTTCTTCATCCCCTTCTCCTTATCCATTCTTCCTGTCTGAATTATCTCCTTGACTAAATCCAACCTCGTCTTGTTGAATGAACCAGCCATTGGATATCTATTCTCTCCTACCATCTCTGTCCAGACATGCCATTTCTTAAAAGTGTCTGTAAATTCCACAGCAGGAAACTTCTTTTGCATATATTCAACAGGCGTGACAGGCTTCATTGCTCCCATCTCCTCATTCTGATTTGACTGTGCCATGATGCTCCGGCTTTTTATTTAGATTGTCTGGGTGTAATGTGTTTTTCTATAAGGTTATCCTAAAGTGGGTGTAGTATGTAGGAATATGCCTTATTAACTTCTTGTCTATCTTCATTCAGTGTGTTGTAAATAACAGTGGGTGATACTGTAATCCTAATTGTAGTCTCACTTGATCCTGGCTATAATAAATGGCTCTAATTATACTCAAATATATTTCCCACACGGCCTCAGAGACAACCGCATGGTAAAATCCAATTTCTAATGTTTTATCTCAAGAGTGTAGAGTAATAGTTAGATGTTTTACACCAGTGCTCCCTGGTGTAGGATCACAAAATAACTTTTATAAAAATGTTCCCAATACTGTTCCATGGTAGAAAAGTGTCATTATCAAATAACCTTTATCCAAATAATTTCTATCCTAATCCTAACTTTTTATTCCACCAGTTGGCCATTACCCAATAACTCCCGCCATATTCCACAGACAAACAAACAATGAAACATATAACGGACTATACATAAACAACTCAATTCACTCACTTGGTAAATTTCACACAAAATTACCACTATTCATAACCAACTCAACTCATTCGCTGGGTACCTCTACAAAATAAAATAATTAGTCTTTACTATTCAAAATAAAATAGATGATTAATACTGAATCACCTCTGCAAAACCAAAAGTAATGATCGCTGCATTACTACTCAATATATAATAGATGATTATCACGGAATCACCTCTGCAAAACCAAAAGTAATGATCGCTGCATTACTACTCAATATATAATAGATGATTATCACCGAATCACCTCTTCAAAACCAAAAGTAATGATCGCTGCATTACCTCCCAATATATAGTAAATGATTATCACAGAATCACCTCTTCAAAACCAAAAGTAATGAACACTGCATTACCTACCAATATATAATGGATGATTATCACTGAATCACCTCTTCAAACATTCAATTCATTCATCATATTGACATCATTCATTGACATCATGCATTTCACCAATAGTCCGTTACGTAATTTCTCCAAACTAAAATCCGACTGTGTCATTTTCAAAGTGTATGTCTATAATTTAGATTGAGTGAGGTGCCACTTACTTGTTAGAGAGAAACCACACCAGTAAATGCCATTTAATTACAGACTTAAATTAAACGGGTGTCTGCTTACCTTATTTAATTTTGAGCTCTGGCAACGTGGTGTGGAATCTCTACCAACCGCGGTGACATTCACTCCTGGCTGGCTCGCCAAATGCTAGGGTTCGTTTCTTACGTCCTTCTTTGTCAATCATTGGTGAAATTAGCATTATGACAATATATTTAATTAAATCATTCAAAAACCTTTATTAATGCAATTGCAGACAGAAGTTGACAAACAGGAACATAGCACGCATGTTTCTGAGTAAGTTCTGCATCAAACAAAAGGTCTCCAGTGGTTTTATTAAACCCTAAATCGCGCCCTGGTGACGTCACTGCCTAAATCATCATCCTCTACTCCTGGGACCAAAACCATGCCTACAAAGCTGTATAAACAGGGCCCTTATTGTTAGCTAAACACTTAGCAGTAAATGTCCCCTTCCCCCAATGTTGACCCATTGTGGAATGTTTACCTAGTCTTATCTCCTTCACTCCCCTGCAGAGTTCTGTCTAAGGGCCTCTTTATAATGAGGCAGAGAGAGAGAGAGAACTAAAATACAAATGTAGAACAATACTAAACTTCTACAATGACTATATCTATTGTTAACCAGTAGTCTAAAACCCTATAAATGTAAGGAGGGAGGGGTCTTTTAACCCCTCCCCTTCTATTAATATAACATAAGCATAATCAATTATTCTAATACACCAAACATTTGTACAGCCCCAATCATGACCCCTAGGTAAATCCTAACAGGTACCCCTACACAGAACTGAACTGGATCAAAGATGGCGGACAGAAATACTAGGAGAGAGGGGTACCCCTACACAGAACTGAACTGGATCAAATATGGCGGACAGAAATACTAGGAGAGAGAGGTACCCCTACACAGAACTGAACTGAATCAAAGATGGCGGACAGAAATACTAGAATGGAAAAATGTAAGGGATTATAACGTCATAAAGAATCATGCAAAAACATGTACAGTTGACAGGAATGTTAGTTAATGTAGAGACAGACGATTATGCATTTTTTTATCATAAAGTTAATTTATGAAAATCGCAATTTAGCAAGCTAGCTGACTAGCTAACATTAGCCAGCTAGCTGACTAGCTAACATTAGCCAGCTAGCAGGCTAGCTAACATTAGCCAGCTAGCTGACTAGCTAACATTAGCCAGCTAGCAGGCTAGCTAACATTAGCCAGCTGCTGACTAGCTAACATTAGCCAGCTGCTGACTAGCTAACATTAGCCAGATAGCTGACTAGCTAACATTAGCCAGCTAGCTGACTAGCTAACATTAGCCAGCTAGCTGACTAGCTTTATGGGTGTTGTGACATGAGTATGAAATTGTAATTCTGGTTGTTTTAGGGACTCCTGAAACAACCAGCAAACCAGGCTGTCGTTTTGGGAAACAGTGAATGTATAGAATCTAGCTAGCTGAAGAATTTACTGCAAATTGAATGTACAATTTTGTAAGCTTGCCTTGCTGATATTTGCCATGCAGATGCAGACAGATGAAACCACGTAGCTAGCTATGCAAGTCTTATATACATGTAGATATTACCATGCATGGGATCCCCACATTGTAGCCTGTACATTTAATATATATATATTTAAATATTTAAATATATTCACTGATCATGTACTCTACCTTGGCAAATAAAGGTGCAGTTTAGGTATGAATGTCTTTGAGATGATTATTCAGTCATATCCAATACCAGGAGTGTCAAATTCCAGTCTTTGAATGACGCTGTGTCTGCATGTATGTATTACAATTATACACTTCAACAGTGTTTACCAATCTTGGTCCTGGGACATCAATGGTTACACATTGTAACTAATAGACTAGAAACAGGATTTAACTAGTTAATTCATATATACAGAAATATCATGTTAAAAAACAGTACACTACACTTCCTATGCATCATGTAAATACTCTAACACCGGTTCATCTCAACATCTAATTCCCTTCATCTGCATTGATCTGATAAACACAGGATAGGTGGAGTATTTCATCACATTACACTTCATTTCAACCAGTAAAGAATGTGAAACGCTTTATTGAAAAGCTCATTATCCAAGTGTTATAAATACAAGTTCAATCTGTCCTTCAATGCACATCTGTTGTGCATTATAAAAACAGAGGAAGAAAGAGGAGGTGGTGAGAGAGGTGTAAAAGACAGAAAGGGAAAGAGGTAAGCACATAGGAGCAGGGAAGGCAGCATATGATTTTTTTTTTTTTCATTTTTTTTTTCACCTTTATTTAACCAGGTAGGCTAGTTGAGAACAAGTTCTCATTTACAACTGCGACCTGGCCAAGATAAAGCATAGCAGTGTGAACAGACAACAACACAGAGTTACACATGGAGTAAACAATAAACAAGTCAATAACACAGTAGGAAAAAACCCAAAATGAGTCTATATACATTGTGTGCAAAAGGCATGAGGTAGGCAATAAATAGGCCATAGGAGCGAATAATTACAATTTAGCAGATTAACACTGGAGTGATAAATCATCAGATGATCATGAGCAAGTAGAGATACTCGTGTGCAAAAGAGCAGAAAAATAAATAAATAAAAACAGTAAGGGGATGAGGTAGGTAAATTGGGTGGGTTGTTTACAGATGGACTATCTACAGCTGCAGCGATCGGTTAGCTGCTCAGATAGCAGATGTTTAAAGTTGGTGAGGGAAATAAAAGTCTCCAACTTCAGCGATTTTTGCAATTCGTTCCAGTCACAGGCAGCAGAGAACTGGAAGGACAGGCGGCCAAATGAGGTGTTGGCTTTTGGGATGATCAGTGAGATATACCTGCTGGAGCGTGTGCTACGGGTGGGTGTTGATATCGTGACCAGTGAACTGAGATAAGGCGGAGCTTTACCTAGCATGGACTTATAGATTACCTGGAGCCAGTGGGTCTGGCGACGAATATGTAGCGAGGGCCAGCCGACTAGTGCATACAGGTCGCAGTGGTGGGTGGTATAAGGTGTTTTAGTAACAAAACGGATGGCACTATGATAAACTGCATCTAGTTTGCTGAGTAGAGTATTGGAAGCTATTTTGTAGATGACATCGCCGAAGTCGAGGATCGGTAGGATAGTCAGTTTTACTAGGGTGAGTTTGGCGGCGTGAGTGAAGGAGGCTTTGTTGCGAAATAGAAAGCCGATTCTTGATTTGATTTTGGATTGGGGATGTTTAATATGAGTCTGGAAGGAGAGTTTACAGTCTAGCCAGACACCTAGGTATTTATAGATGTCCACATATTCTAGGTCGGAACCGTCCAGGGTGGTGATGCTAGTCGGGCGGGCGGGTGCAGGCAGCGAACGGTTGAAAAGCATGCATTTGGTTTTACTAGCGTTTAAGAGCAGTTGGAGGCCACGGAAGGAGTGCTGTATGCCATTGAAGCTCGTTTGGAGGTTAGATAGCACAGTGTCCAAGGAAGGGCCAGAAGTATACAGAATGGTGTCGTCTGCGTAGAGGTGGATCAGGGAATCGCCCGCAGCAAGAGCAACATCATTGATATATACAGAGAAAAGAGTTGGCCCGAGAATTTAACCCTGTGGTACCCCCTTAGAGACTGCCAGAGGACCGGGCAACATGCCCTCCGATTTGACACACTGAACTCTGTCTGCAAAGTAGTTGGTGAACCAGGCAAGGCAGTCATCAGAAAAACCGAGGCTACTGAGTCTGCCGATAAGAATATGGTGATTGACAGAGTCGAAAGCCTTGGCCAGGTCGATGAAGACGGCTGCACAGTACTGTCTTTTATCAATGGCGGTTATGATATCGTTTAGTACCTTGAGCGTGTCTGAGGTGCACCCGTGACCGGCTCGGAAACTGGATTGCACAGCGGAGAAGGTACGATGGGATTCGAGATGGTCAGTGATCTGTTTATTAACTTGGCTTTCGAAGACCTTAGATAGGCAGGGCAGGATGGATATAGGTCTGTAACAGCTTGGATCCAGGGTGTCTCCCCCTTTGAAGAGGGGGATGACCGCGGCAGCTTTCCAATCCTTGGGGATCTCAGACGATATGAAAGACAGGTTGAACAGGCTGGTAATAGGGGTTGCGACAATGGCGGTCGATAGTTTCAGAAATAGAGGGTCTAGATTGTCAAGCCCAGCTGATTTGTATGGGTCCAGGTTTTGCAGCTCTTTCAGGACATCTGCTATCGGGATTTGGGTAAAGGAGAAGCTGGGGACGCTTGGGCGAGTAGCTGCGGGGGGGCCAGAGCTGTTGGCCGAGGTTGGAGTAGCCAGGTGGAAGGCATGGCCAGCCGTTGAGAAATGCTTGTTGAAGTTTTCGATTATCATGGATTTATCGGTGGTGACCGTGTTACCTAGCCTCAGTGCAGTGGGCAGCTGGGAGGAAGTGCTCTTGTTCTTCATGGACTTTACAGTGTCCCAGAACTTTTTGGAGTTAGAGCTACAGGATGCAAATTTCTGCTTGAAAAAGCTAGCCTTTGCTTTCCTGACTGACTGCGTGTATTGGTTCCTGACTTCCCTGAACAGTTGCATATCGCGGGGACTATTCGATACTATTGCAGTCCGCCACAGGATGTTTTTGTGCTGGTCGAGGGCAGTCAGGTCTGGAGTGAACCAACGGCTATATCTGTTCTTAGTTCTGCGTTTTTTGAACGGGGCATGCTTATCTAAGATGGTGAGGAAGTTACTTTTAAAGAATGACCAAGCATCCTCAACTGACGGGATGAGGTCAATATCCTTCCAGGATACCCGGGCCAGGTCAATTAGAAAGGCCTGCTCGCAGAAGTGTTTTAGGGAGCGTTTGACAGTGATGAGGGGTGGTCGTTTGACTGCGGACCCGTAGCGGATACAGGCAATGAGGCAGTGATCGCTGAGATCTTGATTGAAGACAGCAGAGGTGTATTTGGAGGGCAAGTTGGTCAGGATAATGTCTATGAGGGTGCCCATGTTTACGGATTTAGGGTTGTACCTGGTGGGTTCCTTGATGATTTGTGTGAGATTGAGGGCATCTAGCTTAGATTGTAGGACTGCCGGGGTATTGAGCATATCCCAGTTTAGGTCACCTAGCAGAACAAACTCTGAAGCTAGATGGGGGGCGATCAATTCACAAATGGTGTCCAGGGCACAGCTGGGAGCTGAGGGGGTCGGTAGCAGGCGGCAACAGTGAAAGACTTATTTCTGGAGAGATTAATTTTTAAAATTAGAAGTTCCGTTTGGGAATAGACCTGGAAAGTATGACATTACTTTGCAGGCTATCTCTGCAGTAGATTGCAACTCCTCCCCCTTTGGCAATTCTATCTTGACGGAAAATGTTGTAGTTGGGTATGGAAATCTCAGAATTTTTGGTGGCCTTCCTAAGCCAGGATTCAGACATGGCAAGGACATCAGGGTTGGCAGAGTGTGCTAAAGCAGTGAGTAAAACAAACTTAGGGAGGAGGCTTCTGATGTTGACATGCATGAAACCAAGGCTTTTTCGATCACAGAAGTCAACAAATGAGGGTGCCTGGGGACATGCAGGGCCTGGGTTTACCTCCACATCACCCGAGGAACAGAGGAGGAGTAGGATGAGGGTACGGCTAAAGGCTATCAAAACTGGTCGCCTGGAGCGTTGGGGACAAAGAATAAAAGGAGCAGATTTCTGGGCGTGGTAGAATAGATTCAGGGCATAATGTGCAGACAGGGGTATGGTGGGGTGCGGGTACAGCGGAGGTAAGCCCAGGCACCGGGTGATGGTAAGAGAGATTGTATCTCTGGACATGCTGGTTATAATGGGTGAGGTCACCGCATGAGTGGGTGGTGGGACAAAGGAGGTGTCAGAGGTATGAAGAGTGGAACTAGGGGCTCCATTGTAAACTAAAACAATGATAACTAACCTGAACAACAGTATACAAGGCATATTGACATTCGAGAGAGACATACAGCGAGGCATAAAGTAATAACAGGTATTGTTTGGTTAGAGCTAACGAAGACAACAGGTGAGACAACAGCAGCTAATCAGCTAACAGCAGGTAAAATGGCGATGACTACACAGAGAGGTGTCGGATTAACTACACCCAGAGCCTGAGTTCGCGGCTGGGGCCGACAGATTAAAAAAAAAAGAAAAAAAAGAAGAAAAAAAAAGAAAGGAGAACCGTGATTAATGGACAGTCCAGCAGGCATCAGCTATGTAGCCAAGTGATCATAGTGTCCAGGGGGCAGCAGTAGATGGAACAGGGAAGCAGCGGAGTAGTCGCCACACGGCGTTTAAAGTTAGTAGCCCGGGGCTAGTGGGAGCGTCTGCTCCGACGGAGGCCGGTTGAAGGCACAGCGGATGGACTATTCTTCGCCAGACCAGTCGTGATGGTGCGGCGGGGCTCCGTGTCGACAGAGGATTCAAGCCAGAAGGCGAAAGAGGTATTGTAGAATTTAGTTTGCTAGCCGGGAGATGCGCCTGGCTCGCGGCTAACTGGTGCTAGCTTCGTGGCAGGGGCGTTAGCCACTACCTAGCTGTGAAGATCAGAAGTAGTGGTCCAGGGATTACGACAGGAAACTGGCGTTGTAGTGGAGAGACAGTCCAGTACTGGTAGATTGGCGAGTATTATCCAGGCTAAAAACAGGTTATTATCCAGGCTAAAAACAGGGCTGGTATCTGTGCAGAAGGTAAAAGCCGCTAGCATTGGCTAGCACTGCCTAAATAGCTTGTAGCTAATTAGCTTGTTAGCTTCTGGTGGTACTAGAATGTGTTCTAAAATTAAAAATTAAAAAGAATAGCGATTCCGTCACATTGGGTGAGGCAGGTTACCGGAAGGTATAATGAAATTAAAATGGAAAAGAGTGAAAATAAAATTGAAATATATACAAAAAAGAAGAAAAATACATTAATGAATCACAGTGCTACATAAATATTCTCTCAGTTCATCACAGTTACATAATAGTGTCTCTAGTCGGCATAAAGGTTAGGCATCCTCTCACATCAAAACATATCTGCAGACGAGAGACAGATGGAGAGAGAGAGCATGTTTAAGCCTTGTGTTTTTATTTTTTATTCTAACATTGTTAGTCATCAATCAGGAGGTGAAATTCAAAACTGACCTTGGATCATCAACTCTGGGACTACTGCATCTGTCTGTATTTCAATGTAAAGCATCTCTTTAATAATACTTCCTGTATAATATAAACTGACCTGGGATCATTAACTCTGGGACTACTGCATCTATCTGTATTTCAATGTAAAGCATCTCTTTAATAATACTTCCTGTATAATATAAACTGACCTGGGATCATTAACTCTGGGACTACTGCATCTCTATCTGTATTTCAATGTAAAGCATCTCTTTAATAATACTTCCTGTATAATATAAACTGACCTGGGATCATTAACTCTGGGACTACTGCATCTGTCTGTATTTCAATGTAAATCATATCTTTAATAATAATCCCATTTGACCTGACTAAGTGACCTCTCACCTCTGATCATGCTGTGCCCTCTATGTAGCCAGTTCAGATGCAGGAGGGGTTCACCGACACAGCTGATATAACCTAGAGGATTTAGGGAGAAGGGGTGAGAGGGATGAAGTGAAGGAGAGAGACTGAGAAAATAAGGTAGTTAAAGCCACAGTGTTCAACAGGCATCTGTGTGTGGCCTCACCTGGTGTCCACACCACACTAAGTGGCTGCAGAGTACTTTATGCTGAAAAACATGAACGGACACACAAGGACAAACAATATAGCGTAGTTATAGAAATAATGAAGTGTCTTACTATTCTCCATGGTTGGCCCTCTTGCCTATTCTTTGAAGTTGGAAGGAGCCACAGTTATACACCTGAACCTGCTTACTGCACAACACAATCCATCAATCAGATTGATACATGAGTGTGTAGGTGTGGGTTATAGGGTGTCTAATTGCTCTACATTTCTTCAATATGGGTGATTTAAAATAGCCTGTTTTGTTTTTGCACAGACATCACACCCTTACCTAAACAGCACCTTCACCTGAGAAGTAGAAATCAAAGGGAGAGAAACTGGGAATTGAATAACTGCAGTTGACATAGCTAAGTAAATGGAAGAATACTCTTATTGCAATGTGATTGGCTCTTAAAATAGCCTTTGGAACAGCACCCTCTTTGAAGAAGTAGGAGGTGAAGATCTCCCGCACACGGATTGCCTCTCTTGCTACGTTGTTGGACCCCATCCTTGAAACATCCTGCAGAGCAGCAGACTCCTCCTCTGGGACACGGCGGCAAGCTGCAGATCCCCTCCTGGTCCGCGTGTCCATCCTCATGAAGTTACGCAGGACACAGGTAGCCTTCACACATCTGAATTCCTCCAGGAGGCAGTCCCAGATGACCCTGGTCACCAAACCTTGCAGTGCCCTACATGGTAACTGTAGGCATTCGTTTTGAAGGAATCTCCAGTTACAAGGTATCTGTAGGAATATGGAAGACAATGTAATTATTAGACTGTTACATCACCAGCTCATTGTGGATTACTAAAGTATAATATCCCTGATACCAAATCATGATAACATTGGATAGATAGATGCATGGGCACACATATGTGCATGTGTAGCATGTGACAATAACAGGATCATATCAAGGATGGCATCACAAATGAATACATAAATACCACTTGAAGCTTGATGATGAGTTGATCATTTGAATCAGCTGTGCAGTGCTGAGGCAAAAACAACAATGTGCCTCTTTGAGTCCCCAGGACTGAGAACCACTGCTCTTCATTGGGACCTCTTCATATGTAGACTGGCTTTCATAGCGCTCTTTATCTGAGGACAGAAAACCTAACAAGAAACACACTTCAGTATAGTCAAATTACACCACACTGAATATTATGTTACTATTATCTCCATCCTCACTTCTAGGGACTGGAACTACACAAAAGTACCTGCCCTATCCAGAATAGCCTCCTCTCTCACTGACAGTTGGGGCTGCTATCCTTTCACCCTCCATGGCTGTTAGCTAGCTACCTACAAATGCATTTGGATTTTTTTTTTTTACAGTGATAAATAGATAGCTAGCTAATATGAAGTTAGGTAGCTGGTGATATTTAATTCACTTAGCTAGCTATCTATACAGTATTTGAAGTTGGCTAGATAGCTAGCTCATTTAGCAGCTCATTTGAGTTAGCCTACACTGTAGCTAGTTAGCTAATAATACATCGGGTTTTTTACATTTTCAAAATATATTTACTTGCTTGTATAGGTTCTCCCAGCCATGTGGTCAACTGGAAACAGGGCAGTAAAATTTGTCACCGAGCGTTTTAGAGGATATTACTATTGAACTATGTACCCATTTAAATACCAGACCTTCATACAAACTTGCACTGCTGAATTCTTGACGGAGTCACAACGGGCGGCCTAAGCGGCATCTAGTCCATCTGCTGACTGGACGCAGTTGAGTAAAATGTACATTTAATTTTCAGACAAAAAAGTTAAAGGGTAGGAAGCATGAGTTTTTACTCACCAGTGTAACAACACAGTGTGGTTAAAGACTTAGTAACTTTGTTGTAGTCACGATCTGGTTACGTATGAGTACAAACAGTTATGCTTATGTTTTTGTTTAATAGTTACAAAATTAAAATTACATTTTAAATATTTTCTTGACAATTGGCTACTTTTTCCAGCACTGTATTTTTGTAACGATCACTTGCGTCATGCAGCCGTTCCTCTGGGTAACCCCGCTATCTGAAACACTCATCCAGCCATTCCTCTGGGTAACCCCGCTGTCTGAAACACTCATCCAGCCATTCCTCTGGGTAACCCCGCTGTCTGAAACACTCATCCAGACATTCCTCTGGGTAACCCCGCTGTCTGAAACACTCATCCAGCCATTCCTCTGGGTAACCCCGCTGTCTGAAACGCTCATCTAGACAGTCGGCTTGTTTGTCATAGTCACTCTGTGTACTACAAATCCTGTGTATGCAACTTTATTGGCTGATGGGGAGGCTCTTTTTTAGGGGTGTAGGGTGGAAGCTGTCTCGGCGTAACAGGGAATTCCTGTCCAACTGCCTCCTGTATAGGTCTGTGCTAAAGCCACACCCCTCGCTCTTAATAAAAATGTCCAGATAACTTCTTTCATGCGCATCAAAGGTGAGGGTGAATTTCAGATGTTCACTGCTTGTATTGATGAAGGAGTGGAATCGATGAAGTTCCTCTGCTGTCCCCTGGAATAGAAGGAACACGTCATCAATGAAGACTTTTACAGAGCCTGATGAGGTGCTAGAATGGATTGTTAGGGCTGACAATCACATTCTTCTCAAACAATCCCACATACAGATAGGGATCATTAGATTATATTTTAAAACTACAATGACCATAATGCACTGCATGCCTACTTGTCTTGTCTGTTTATTTTACACCTGCTATGTAAAAGAGACAGAAGAATGCATGGTGGTCAATGCTATCCGGGATCCTTGGGACATCCCTACCCTAAACCCTAACATTAACCCCTACCTTAACCATTTTAAATGTCAACTTCAATTGGCTAGAGATGTCCCAAGGATGTATCTCTACCTGAAAATACATGATCTAAGTGTTTGATAGCTGGTATTCAGCAGTCATTAAGCCTTATTTACTTTAATGAACGACTAAAATTGTGATTTTGTCAGACAGCATAGACAGCAGCTCTACACTTTATTGACTGACTGATCCATTCATCCTTCCATCCCTCCTCAGCCTTCCTCTCCTCTGAAGACCCAGTGAGGGTGGAGCTCAGTCAGAGAGCTGTTGAGGGACTGGTTAGGAAGAACACTTCTACAGCCAGAGAGGTGAGAGGTCACACGTGGTTTAGATGGTAAATATTTATGTCCCCTTAGTGGTTCATCACGTCAGCAAAAGGGAATATGTTCCATCATCTATGTTAATTTACATTAGTGCAAATTGTCCACTGATATTGGTGTAATTTCTCACCCCTTTTGGCTGTATGAAAGTTAATTTCCCCTCAGACACAAACATTTGTTCTTTGTTATTATTATTAAGGTAATTTGTGTAAAATGTACTTTTCCCCACTCATTCACCCCATCTATTTACATTGCTGATGCATATTCAGTGGCCTGACTGCATCCAGACTATGTCAAAGGCCCATCCTGGTAGATCTGAACCAAATGCAGCTTGGAGTGATCAGATGACAGAAGTCACATTTAGGTGCCAGGTGTAACTGAGGCTGTAGATCCTCAATATCCATTACTTTGAATGTTTTTTTATATTATGACTAAATGTGTTTCTTTCTGTGTTGCAGGGGCAGTCAAGAAATGGAACAGCAAGGCCACAGAACATGACACAAGCAGAGCTGTGGGAGACTACCTCAAGCCCTGGTAGAGCCGGGGGTGGTGTTTACCACTCCACCAGCAGAGCTGTGGGAGACCACCTCAAGCCCCCGGTAGAGCCGGGGGTGGTGTTTAACACTCCACCACGCCTTCAGCAGGCTGGAAAAGTGGGATTGATCTGTTTGATCCATTTGTTTGTTTGAGTTCAGTAGTTGAATCCTTTGATGTATTGTTGATTTCAACCTTTTTCATTTTCAACAAATGAACTGGGTTGGTTGAAAAGTGATACTAAACGTACATACCAGCACTATTTTGACATAGTGGAAGATATACTGAATTTATACTGTTTTTCATGCTAAGATGGACCAAGATACGTGTTGCTTTTGCACATATTTGTTCATTGGTTTTGCAAGATTGTTGATTGGTCGGTCATTGAGTTCATTTGTTTTACAATATGTTAAAATCAAATCAAACTTTATTTATACAGCACATTTCAGACATGGATGCAATACAACAGGAAAAAACTAATAAAAAACAATGAAAATGAACTGAAATATTTAATATTTACCACAAGGAACATAAAAAAAAAACAGAAGAATAACAACTGAAAGTCTAATGGGCATTCTAAGGAAAATCCATTGATAATATTAACAATTACAGCCTGACTGATGCAATTAGATTGCTGGGTGGGGGGAATTTCATATATACAGTGCCTTCAGAAAGTGTTCACACCCCTTGACTTGTCCCACATGTTGTTGTGTTACAGCCTGAATTTATAATGGATTCAATACCCCATAATGTCAAAGTGGAATTACGTTTTAGATTGTACTATGTTAGGTATATTTATCTGTGGTTTTATTTCAACAGATTTTACTGATACTATTAGATTGCTGGGTGGGGGGAGTTTTATATAAAACAGAGACTTCAGAAAGTATTCACACCCCTTGACTGGTCCCACATGTGTTACATCCTAAATGTATAATGGTTCCCCCTTGACTGGTCCCACATGTTGTTGTGTTACATCCTGAATGTATAATGGTTCCCCCTTGACTGGTCCCACATGTTGTTGTATTACATCCTGAATGTATAATGGTTCCCACATGTTGTTTTACATTCTGAATGTATAATGGATCCCACATGTTGTGTTCCATCCTGAATGTATAATGGTTCCCACATGTTGTGTTCCATCCTGAATGTATAATGGTTCCCACATGTTGTGTTACATCCTGAATGTATAATGGTTCCCACATGTTTTACATTCTGAATGTATAATGGTTCCCACATGTTGTGTTACATCCTGAATGTATAATGGTTCCCACATGTTGTTTTACATTCTGAATGTATAATGGTTCCCACATGTTGTGTTCCATCCTGAATGTATAATGGTTCCCACATGTTGTTTTACATTCTGAATGTATAATGGTTCCCACATGTTGTGTTACATCCTGAATGTATAATGGTTCCCACATGTTGTTTTACATTCTGAATGTATAATGGTTCCCACATGTTGTTTTACATTCTGAATGTATAATGGTTCCCACATGTTGTGTTACATCCTGAATGTATAATGGTTCCCACATGTTGTTTTACATTCTGAATGTATAATGGTTCCCACATGTTGTGTTCCATCCTGAATGTATAATGGTTCCCACATGTTGTTTTACATTCTGAATGTATAATGGTTCCCACATGTTGTGTTACATCCTGAATGTATAATGGTTCCCACATGTTGTTTTACATTCTGAATGTATAATGGTTCCCACATGTTGTTTTACATTCTGAATGTATAATGGTTCCCACATGTTGTGTTACATCCTGAATGTATAATGGATCCCACATGTTGTTGTGTTACATCCTGAATGTATAATGGTTCCCACATGTTGTTTTACATTCTGAATGTATAATGGTTCCCACATGTTGTGTTACATCCTGAATGTATAATGGATCCCACATGTTGTTGTGTTACATCCTGAATGTATAATGGTTCCCACATGTTGTTTTACATCCTGAATGTATAATGGTTCCCACATGTTGTGTTCCATCCTGAATGTATAATGGTTCCCACATGTTGTTGCATTCCATCCTGAATGTATAATGGTTCCCACATGTTGTTGCATTCCATCCTGAATGTATAATGGTTCCCACATGTTGTTTTACATTCTGAATGTATAATGGTTCCCACATGTTGTGTTCCATCCTGAATGTATAATGGTTCCCACATGTTTTACATCCTGAATGTATAATGGATCCCACATGTTGTTGTGTTACATCCTGAATGTATAATGGTTCCCACATGTTGTTTTACATTCTGAATGTATAATGGTTCCCACATGTTGTGTTACATCCTGAATGTATAATGGATCCCACATGTTGTTGTGTTACATCCTGAATGTATAATGGTTCCCACATGTTGTTTTACATCCTGAATGTATAATGGTTCCCACATGTTGTGTTCCATCCTGAATGTATAATGGTTCCCACATGTTGTTGCATTCCATCCTGAATGTATAATGGTTCCCACATGTTGTGTTCCATCCTGAATGTATAATGGTTCCCACATGTTGTTGCATTCCATCCTGTATGTATAATGGTTCCCACATGTTGTTGCATTCCATCCTGAATGTATAATGGTTCCCACATGTTGTTTTACATTCTGAATGTATAATGGTTCCCACATGTTGTGTTCCATCCTGAATGTATAATGGTTCCCACATGTTTTACATCCTGAATGTATAATGGTTCCCACATGTTGTTTTACATCCTGAATGTATAATGGTTCCAACAGGAAGATGTAACACTGGTGGTCTTGATCTTTAGTCCTACATGGAACACAGAACAGACTGCCTCCCATCACAGGACAGACAAAAGTATTTTATAGCCAAGATACACCCCTTTCAACCTACATGACGAACAGATGTATAGAACGGGTCACATGGTTTAGATTTGTATGAAAGATACGTACAGTTCTCAGCAGACATTATCTCATGTAAAAACAGTACTCTTTGTGTAGAGACCAGGGTCTGGCCCTGGGGTCATCTCTCCCTGGTACCATATAGAACATTAACTCATGCTCTGGAATGCGGTTTCTTTAGGTTTTATCACCCAAAAGGCATTGTAAATCTCCTGTCAGTGTTATCTCCCAGAGGCCCATCCTCAGTAGAACACACAGACACAATAGTTATAAGACACTATGGGGGTGTCCACTGAAAGTTGACTAGTAACAACAACTGGGACCTAAAAGACACCCACCATGAGACCCAGTAAATCTGCCCAAGAAGAGGCAAACAAAAGAAAAACCCACACCAAACTTAAAGACAGGAAGCAAACCTAAAAGGTGGATCAACTAAAGGTGTTGACTCTCCACATCTATCAAGACAACTAGAGCACTGGGCCAGACACTCTTAAATAGAACCTGGACCAGCTCAGGTGAAACACCTTCCCACTAACGAGATGGACAAGACAGCACAGGTGTAACACATACTGACTAACGAGGTGACACCAATCAGTGCGTCCTATGTGCTAAAGAGCTAGACGTGATAAAGTCCAAACTCAAAACATAAATGTAAAAACCAAAGCCTGTAACACCTTCCCCCTTTAGACAACAAATATATCCTATATTTTTGTTGGACAAGTTCGCTCACCCGCAACAGAAAATATGGTTCCCACATGTTGTTTTTCTCTTCCATTTCACATAATCAACTACAATGCTTCTACAATATAAACACAGTGTCTACTGGCTGTCAACAATTAAAAACAAGAAAAAAACAGGTATTTCTAAATAATAATATACAATCGTATTATTTTTTAAATCTTTTCTCTTTCAATAGAATCCTAAAGCTCACTAGCTTCTAGAACTCTCGTCCCCTTGGAATGAGCCCAAACAAAATTCATCTCCAATACGGAAAAACGTGCAGTCAAAATAAATTGTGATCCATGGCAACGCACTGGCTAAACGCAAAACACAAAACTTGTTGACTGCCCACCCTTGAGACAATCAGCAACCAACTCCTGCAATATCCGTAGTAACTTTCCACCTTACTTCTCTCTCTCTTTTCAGGGTTCACTCGATAGGCATGTTGTTGGATCGGGCCCAGTCATGCATTTTGGTTAGCACATCTGAGAATGAACCCTGATATTCTTAAAGCAGGGCAACATTGTCAATATAATTGTACCCAAAAATGGTCAGCTGGTTGCATAAATAATTATGATTAATAACTGTTACATAAATTATAAAAATCAAAATCAAAACCAAATGTACACCCCTTTGTTAATATGTATTGGCAATACTTCACTTAAAGATGAAGCATGGAATAATAAAACATGTATCTTTTGTCAGGCTGAATGTTTGAAATATGAGTAGGTGATTTCAGTCATGCTTCTTCAGTAGTGGAATAAAGACAATTATCATTTGAATGTTGTCAAGAAATACTGGAGTGATGTCAGATTGTTAATAAAATTATTATTATTATTATACTGCTTTCATGTGTGTATATACACAAACATCTGCAACAATTATCATATTACATGTCTTTTTTAAACACGCAGCTTTTTCAACTTGTAGAAAACAGCTAGCTACATTTTGAAGTGCTGCATTTTGATTAAAGTGGGTCACCAACACAGTAAGTATAACACAGCACTTTTTGTTAAATAATACTCTTTCAATTCAGAGCCTGGATTTTCCCCTGAGGCTAATATCCATATCATGCTGCAATCAATTGAACAGTGCAAATGATAAGGTAGAACATCACTAAAATACTCCTACTACAATGTTAAAACATTCTACATGGTGACATTAAAATACTCCTACTACAATGTTAAAACATTCTACATGGTGACATTAATTCATTGAAATCATGAAACAACTCCTTCATGTATGTATTTTCTGATGTTTGATCAGAGATCTTTTATCAGAGTATCTCTTGTCACATTGATCACAGCTATGAGGTTTCTCTCCTTTGTGTGTTCTCTGGTGTGAAGTCAGCTGGCTAGATGTAGGAAAACTCTTCCCACATTGATCACAGCTATAAGGTTTCTCTCCTGTGTGTTTTCTCTGGTGTGAAGTCAGCTGGCAAGATGTAGGAAAACGCTTCCCACATTGATCACAGCTATAAGGCTTCTCTCCTGTGTGTGTTCTCTGGTGTGAAGTCAGCTGGCTAGATGTAGGAAAACTCTTCCCACATTGATCACAGCTATAAGGATTCTCTCCTGTGTGTGTTCTCTGGTGTCTTAACAGACTGCCATATGTAGTTAAACTCATCCCACATTGATCACAGCTATAAGGTTTCTCTCCTGTGTGTTTTCTCTGGTGTATTTTAAGTTCTGATGAAGATGTGCAACCTTTCCCACAGTCAGAGCAGAAGTGAGATTTCTTCCCTGTGGGTCTCTGCTGGTGTTTCTTGAGGTGTTTTGACGTGGAGAGACTCTTCTCTGCCTCTTCAGCATCATGAGGTTGTTGAGGCCCCCCAGAGGATCCACGATAGTCACGTCTCTCTCCTGTGTGAACAAAAAGTCAGACAGATGGTTAAAGGCTCACAACAGCAGAAATCCACTGTAAAAAGGTGATGCCAACAGCGTAGCCATTATGTTGTACAAACAATGACGTCTGTAATGAATGTTAATTATTTGACATTTGTGTTAAGACAGTCAAGTGAACAACAATAGTAATATTTTGTCTTGTTTTTCCATTAGTAGTAACATTGACGATTGTATGCTAGAAATACGTTTTTAAAGTTGTTGCAATCCTAAGCAGTGTGCCAGATAACTTTTGGTCTCCAAAATAGGCACCTTTCTGTAGGTCTATGTTGTTGTTAGGTGAAGAAATGTGTCCTACAGTAGGTCTATGTTGTTGTTAGGTGAAGTTATGGGTCCTACAGTAGGTTTATGTTGTTGTTAGGTGAAGTTATGGGTCCTACAGTAGGTCTATGTTGTTGTTAGGTGAAGTTATGGGTCCTACAGTAGGTCTATGGTATAACAGTTTTCACATTAGCTTGGAGGAGTTTCTGCAACAAAATTGCGTTTTAGCAAACAGGGCAGAGCGATGCAGAGAGTGATGCACCTATTTGGGGATGTCTGATAGTATTTACGCACCACCACTAAGGATTTGTGGAGCTTCTCAAAGTAATTGTTTCTTCACCTCAAACAGCAAGTAAACAAAGTCTTACTAAAATCAATTGGCAAATGACAATAGTTCCTCAAAGTATTTGTAAAATCTTTATAACCAATCAACATGAAAGGGAAAAATGTAATGCTCTGATCCAGTGGAAATGTCATAAAATACCTGATTACTTCTTATCCCTTACACAAATAGCCTACAGCTGTGTCTGTCCCAAACTCACTGGCACCGGGAACTCGGAGGGCCCAGAATATTTTTTATCACGTTTCGGACCGACCTAGGTGATAGAACTTGAAACATTGTATCAACTATGTAGACAGGCCATGAGCAGCCAATGTGATATATTTTTATCTGGATATTTTCTAGTTGTTTTTATTTGTTGGCTTTATGTAGGCTATTTTTACATAGTTGGCAATGGCAATAAAAGTTATTTAAATTTGTATAATTTTCACTTCGATTTATATAGAATATAGATTAATCACAGATAATGATTTTGGAGAAAAAGACTATTATATTTATTATTACTATTACAAATTAAATGAAATTGTTCCAGTAAAATGTGAATATGAAAATCTCAACTGGCACCAGATCAGTAGAATTACTGGAAACTTCAGGAGCATAAAGTCAGAATTTACGAAGGCCAGCCGCAGCGTGAGGAGATGCTAAGGAAGAGTTTTTTTCCTTATTGTTAGGCTATCTTGATCTCTGGTTCCCTCGAGTCATTTGTGTGTCTCAATTATTTAATAAAACAGGGGATTCCTATGTTGATGAAGTAAAGAATATTTGCTGCTCTGTGGTATGTAATGAGGTGCAACCAGACGCTGCACGCATTTATGAAATTGCTTATTCCAATTACTAATAAGCATGCACCCATTAAGAAAATGACTGTAGAGGCTGTTAAATCTCAGTGGATTGATGAGGAATTGAAAAATGGTATGGTTGAGAAGGATGAGGTAAAAGGAATGGCAAATAAGTCTGGCTGTACAACCGATTGGCAAACATCCTGCAAATTGAGAAATCATGTGACTAAACTGAAGAAAAATAAGAAAAAGACAATGAAACAAAGATAAATGACAAAGAATGATAGTAAAAAGCTTTGGAGAACCTTAAATACAATTTTGGGAAAAAAGGCAAACTCTGCTCCATCATTAACTGAATCAGATGGCTCATTCATCACAAAGCCCACTACTTTTATGATTTTTTCATTGGCAAGATTAGCAAATTTAGGCATGACTGCAACAAATGCTGACACTACACATCCAAGTATATCTGACCAAATTATGAAAGACAAGCATTGTAATTTAGATTTCCGTAAAGTCAGTGTGGAAGAGGTGAAAACATTATTGTTGTCTATCAACAATGACAAGCCACCGGGGTCTGACAATCGAGATGGAAAATTACTGAGGATAATAGCGGACTATATTGCCACTCCTATTTTCCGTATCTTTAATTTAAGCCTACTAGAGAGCATGTGCCCTCAGGCCTGGAGGGAAGCTAAAGTCATTCCACATGTGCTATGCTCTGCATAGTTAGCTCCAGGTAAATTGTTGCACTTATTCAGCCATTCTGTGACCAAAAACAAGCTACATATGGACAGTACCAAAATAAACTGACTCTGGAAATGACAGTGCCTCGTAACCTTGCTGGAAATGGGACAAACGGACCCCTTCTGTGGTAACAGACTGGAATGATTTGTAATCAAATCTAATTCCCAGGAATGGGGTTCAAATGAACCACAGAGACTGTGTGGGATAATAACACGGCCGTGTCCAACCCTGCTTGTTCCCTCGACTCCACTACCAACCACCAATCTCCAACAGGGCCCTTAACCTGTATCACTAGACACTTCATAGTGAGCTACAGGTAGGAATCAGCAATGAATCCCAATAATGAGCCACCTATGGGAGGGGGTAACCCTTTGTGGACAAATCTCTCAACGTATTACTGCTACCCTGGGGAGATTGATATACCCCTTGAACATCGGCTCCAACCCTCGTCGGATGTGGCAGGGCTTGCCACATCAGACTACAAAGGGAAGCACAGCCGATAATTGCCCAGTGACACGAGCCTACCAGACAAGCTAAACTACTTCTATGCTCGCTTCGAGGAAAGTAACACTGAAACATGCATGACAGCATTAGCTGTTCCGGACGACTTTGTGATCACGCTCTCCGCAGCCGATGTGACTAAGACCTTTAAGCAGGTTAACATTCACAAGGCCACAGGGCCAAACGGATTACCAGGACGTGTACTCCAAGCATGCGCTGACCAACTGGCAAGGGTCTTCACTGACATTTTCATCCCCTGCCTGAGTCTGTAATACCAACATGTTTCAAGCAGACCACCATAGTCCCTGTGCCCAAGAACACTAAGGTAATCTGCCTAAATGACTACCGACCCGTAGCACTCACGTCTGTAGCCATGAAGTGCTTTGAAAGGCTGGTCATGGCTCACATCAACACCATTTTCCCAGAAACCCTAGACCCACTCCAATTTGCATACCGCCCCAACAGATCCACAGATGATGCAATCTCTATTGCACTCCACACTGCACTTTCCCACCTGGACAAAAGGAACACCCATGTGAGAATGCTATTCATCGACTACAGCTCAGCGTTCAACACCATAGTGCCCTCAAAGCTCATCACTAAGCTAAGGACCCTGGGACTAAACACTGAGCACGCCCCCATTCTCATCGAAGGGGGTGTAGTGGAGCAGTTGAAAGCTTCAAGTTCCTTGGTATCCACATCCTTGGTGTCCACATTATAGGCTTAGTTAACTGGTGAACTGTTGAAATCATGGAAACATAATGACGATTCTAATTCTAGATTTGGAATAGAATGTGCAGCACCTTGACTATATTGTTGTTTGACTACCAATTAATAAACCAGGGAGGAATTACTGACAGAGTAGGAGCATGGTGGAGACATCCAAGAGAGGGAAATCAGGAAGGGAAATGACAGGAAGTAGTGCAGACGAAAGGGATAACAAGTTGGTGAAGCAACAGATGTGCTGGAATGAGAACAATATAGCTAAAATGAGCACAATATAGATGGAATGACAACAATATAGATGGAATGACAACAATATAGATGGAATGACAACATAGATGCTACTTTGAGAACAAACTCTCACATCTTTCACAGCACAGAGCGAGGGAGTCCAGGGATGACTGGAGGAGCAATGGAGGAAGCATTGTGGGATTCTCTTGGCATGAGTACAGTTGGTGAGACTGCATGGAGGATGGTGAAGAACAGTCACTTTAACTCTTTAACCCTACATGTACATATTACCTCAACTAACCGGTGACCCCGCACATTGACTCTGTACAGTTGGTGAGACTGATTGGACGATGGTGAAGAACATTGGAGTGAAAAGGGCTAAAGTGGGTAATGAACAGCAGTTTAGGGTCGGAGTGGGAATCATCAGCAAGGATGTTTTTGTGGGTGACCTGTTAACGGTCTCAAAGATGGTGAAGGATGAATTGGGTAAAGTGGAATCGGTTCGAGTGACCAGGAGCGGTATGATACTGATTGTGTGTCAACAGTGCAAAAGGAGAAAGCTTTGTGTGGTTTAGGTTAAACATTTCAGGTAGACGCACGTTGATTAAAATTAATGATAGACGGAAGGTTTTACTGTGGTTTGGTGAAGTGGTTCTCCCATCTTATGTAAAACCTGGGTAAGTGAGATGTCCAAACTGCAGCGGCTTCTGTATATGTGGCAAGTGTTTGTCGAAGGAATAAATATGTCGTAGTCACATGAAGCATGTTGTAATTGTGATGGGAATCACGTTCCCGACTTCCCGGAGTGCCCTGTACGAATGAAGGATGTCACAGTAGCTAGGATGATCAGGCCCATCCAGCAGGTGTCCTATGTGGAGGCTGTGAAAATAGCTGAAGGAGTAGAGAGGAGAAGGTAGTTCATGACCCACAGTCTGCAGTGAAGCCATGCAGGAGAAGGATCCCAACACACTAATAGTGAACAAGGTGGACTTTGTTGTGTTTATAGAGCAAGTGATAAATTGCATTAATAAATTATTAGTAACCTTCGTCCAAAACTAGCAGTTTCCGCATGAGCTTGGAGGAGGTTCTACAACAAAATTGTGTTTGCATTGCCCTCACTGCAGCAGTGATAAATTGCATTAATTATAAACTAATAAAACATCTAAGAAGCTAGACATTGTGAAGGCGGCAAACAGATTTCTGAATCTCCAGGACTTCACAGACTAAATGTTACAGGGAGTACTGAATGAAGACGTTCCACCCCTCCCAGGTTCCTGAACCTGTGTAGGGATCTGAATAGTACCATTTTTGTTTGAAATTCAGGGTAGTGGAGTGAATTTGGTTCGTGTTTATTTTACGTAATTAGTATGATTTGTTCATCCCATTTTTTTTTGCGTTTTGGTTATTTTTTACAACCCCTTACAGTAGGTGGCAGCAATACACCTGCTGAGTGTAGTCTGACAATAAACCTCAGAGAAGAAGAAATGGTAGGAACCAAAGTGTTGATCAGTGTTTACAGTTGACCCTAATTAGATGTATGTTGTTTTCTTACTTCATGTAGCCGGCTAGCTAGCCAACATATTCATACTTCTCTTACTCCTCTCTGATAAGATACCGCTGCACAAACATGCTTATCTAGGCCTACACCAGCACTGGTACCAGGCAGTATTAGCTAGCTACGTTTGCTCTGACTCTTAATACATTTAGCAAGCTAGCTAGCCCGCTAACTAGCGATTAGCAGCTAACATTATTTGAGCAACACCTTGCTAAGACAAGACAATCTTTCGCCTTTAATGTAACGGCATGAAAAGAATTGGCAGAATATTATACAATGACTTAACAGCTCTAAAAATTTGACCCCAACAGGAAATCTACACTGGCAGTTATAGAAAGACCCATTTACTATATAACCATTGATTCTTGAAGAATATAACTTATAAATGCCTCAAATGTATCACCCCTACCAGAAACCAAACATAAGCTCGTATAACGCCACTGTTTGTAAACAAATACTATAGGGCTGAGGAGTAGGGTCGATCCAAGCGTTCTGACCTCACAATGACAGTAAAGCACCCAAGCTAACTGGCTAACATTGGATAGCTTGCTAGACACAAATCAGAGAAAACCTCACTCTTACCATTTTACTTGCCCTAGCAGAGTTGGTTAGGCTGTTTTCATGTTATCCAGGGTGTTGGTGACAAACTGTGCTGCTGGTGTAACAGTATAACTTTAAACCGTCCCCTCGCCCCGACACGGGCGCGAACCAGGGACCCTCTGCACACATCGACAACGGTCGCCCACGAAGCAGCGTTACCCATCGCTCCACAAAAGCCACGGCCCTTGCAAAGCAAGGGGCAACACTACTTAAGTCTCAGAGCAAGTGACGTAACTGATTGAAATGCTACTAGTGCGTACCCACTAACTAGCTAGCCATTTCACATCCGTTACACTCACCCCCCTTTCAACCTCCTCCTTTTCCGCAGCAACCAGTGATCCGGGTCAACAGCATCAATGTAACAGTATAACTTTAAACCGTCCCCTCGCCCCGACACGGGCGTGAACCAGGGACCCTCTGCACACATCAACAACGGTTGCCCACGAAGCACGGTCGTTACCCATCGCTCCACAAAGGCCGAGGCCCTTGCAAAGCAAGGGGCAACACTACTTAAGTCTCAGAGCAAGTGACGTAACTGATTGAAATGCTACTAGTGCGTACCCACTAACTAGCTAGCCATTTCACATCCGTTACACTGGCAACAATTTAATTAGATTTTTTTTGCAGATGTTTACTGACACCGGCCATATTCAACGGGTGTTGAGCGTTATTAAATACATCAGTTATTCTGCGCTCCAATCAAGTCAATAAATATTGGGTAGTTAGTTACTATACTGGCAAGTTGGATGTATAAGTAGCCAACTAACGTTAGGTAGCTAGCTCACATACTGGTACATGCTGCTGTAAAGATATGCTATGCGTTTTGTAAGGATAGTGTAGCTAACATAACGTGTAAGGTAACTTATTTGAAAAGTCATTACTTTATTGCATTGCTCAACATGTCATAATTATTTAAAGCAGTTAAATTGTATCCGCTCTCTCGTTGGACTTCGGCTGCATATTTTCCTCCATTTTCTTCTTTTCTGAAAACGTTGAAGCCACACCCACATGAAGAATTGCATTATGGGCCCTAAAGTACTGCGTGTATACGTCATATTTTGGCGAATTTAGTACGACTTCCGGGAACTTTTGGCATACTAACTACATCATACTATGACCAATAAGCAGACTATATACTCAATTAACATCACAAATAGTGCAGTTAGTATGAGTATTCTAACACAGCTCAGGACTCTGGGCAGCCATTTTGTTTGTTTAAAAACTAGGTTGCCCCTTTAAAAAAGCCACAACAATCAATCAACCAATCTGCAGTTCAACCAATAACAAAGCTGTAATTCCACCACTGTTTTGGTAATAAGATGATGGATGGGGCTGGAAAATGTAATTACTCTCAAATTCATAGACAGACCTATGGATGTAAGGACTGACCATCCATGATATAAACATTATAGTTTTAACCATGTTGAGGTGATACAGTGTTGATTTACATTGTTTCTAAACATTGGAGTAAAAAAAGCTTATGTGGGGTTCTGATGGGGTAAAAACAGTTGAACTAAGCGCATGAGGCATGTGTTATATTCTTCAAGAATCAATGGCTATAAATAAATAATCTAAAAGTCAAAATATGGATGTAGCAATTGCACATTTCACCTTTAACACCAAACATCAGTTCAACAACCGCAGAGTTTGTGCTTCTGTTTTTAAGACAGTACTTACGAGTGTTACTCAGAGAACGGTTTCTCAAAACCATCTTATTGCTAAGTTCATCGTTAGAACCATCGGATGCCTGAAGATGCGTTTGGGAAACCGGGACCAGTATCCAGTTTCGTCCTCTTCTTCATTTTTCGATGTGACAGCCATCTCCCCCTCTTCTTTCACTGAAACGTCGTCGTCCTCCTCTTCCTCTGTAACGTCTTCCTCTTCTTCTTCTTTCACTGTAACAGCCTCAACCTCTAATTGTTTTTGTATTGTAACAGCCTCCTCTTCCTCCTCCTCCTCATCTTTCAAGAGAGCTTCTTTCTCCATCCAGCAGACTCCCTCTTCTTCAGCAGGAACGGGGTTAAGTTTGAGACTGGAGCTATGAGGCATGTACTGAAGTCGCTAAACGGTATAATTCAAAGGAGTGTCACTTTATCAGCAGCACGTGATCAATGACGTCTGAAGAATAATTTCGTCGAACACCTGATTGGTTTGGTTTTGGGCTCGTTCGAGATTGCAGCCGACAGTGCAGGTGGCTGTTGACTGCTGACTGACTAATTTACAAATCACCTTGCATCATAAATAACTACTCATTATTATTTATAAATCAATAACTACTCATTATTATTTATAAACCAGTCAGCCAGTCACCGTTTACCCACAACGCAGCATGGATTTGATGCTCTCGAACACGGCCAGTGGTTTAATATATGACATAATGGCTACGCTGCTACGGCGTGTGACTTCATCTATAAAATGTGGCTGTTCTAAATTCTGTGTCGCTCAAAGCCTTGAGTAATGAACCTATTTTTGACACAATTGGCTGGAAAGAGTAAATGATTCAGAAATCTTTGTTTCCCCATCACTACTTTTCAGCATGTTTTCTGTGAATTAGACTACTTTTTCTCCGGTAGTTGGTCTCGTTGACCATAACCGTGCTGGTTGGCTACGCTGGTTAGGCTAATAGCTAGTTGGCTAAGATAACTGCATATAGCTAATGTTAGCTGGCTGGCTAAGTTAACAGCATATAGCAAACGTTAGCTGGCTGGCTAAGATAACAGCATATAGGTAATGTTAGCTGGCTGGCTAAGATAACTGCATATAGCTAACGTTGGCTGGCTGGCTAAGATAACTGCATATAGATAAAATTCTTTGATATTTGGTTGGATGGCGTTATGTATTTACAAAACGGTGGTTTACTTTAATCACTCAAGTCATGAGTGCAAATTATTGGTTTAATTTAAAGTTATACATTTGAAGTTATTTCTGTTGTAGTATACATCATAGGGAATAGGCTGGTCCTCCATATTACTTCACACCTGACTGGCATTCTTCTGAATTCTGGTTGGTTGAATGTAATAACTCCAAATATAGAACAGTGAGGTGTAACTTTGCATTGAGACTTTAAAAATACTTTATTTTATAAAAATACAAAACATACAAACAACAACATCATACAAACATTAACTACATCACACCTGCCCAGACCCACTAGAACATACCTCCATCTCCATTAACTACATCACACCTGCCCAGCCCCACTAGAACACACCTTCTCCAGCTCCTGCATCACTGTCTGCCACATGGCCTCAAACTGCACCATTTTATTTCTCACGTCGCCCAGCACTTTACATTTTTAGATAATAAAGCATTTGACCTTTTCACTGCGTTATCAATGAAGGATTGGTTGATTTCCAGTTGAAGTATTTAAGATGATTGACGAGAAAAGTATCGTCCAACCATCCAGTAACTTGTTTCATGCACATCAAAGGTGAGGGTGAATTTCAGGTGTTCACTGCTTGTATTGATGAAGGAGTGGAATCGATGAAGTTCCTCTGCTGTCCCCTGGAATAGAAGGAACACGTCATCAATGAAGACTTTTACAGAGCCTGATGAGGTGCTAGAATGGATTGTTAGGGCTGACAATCACATTCTTCTCCAACAACCCCACATACAGATTGGCATAATTAGATGCTATTTTCTTTAAACTACAATGACCATAATGACCTGAGCGCCTACTTGTCTTGTCTGTGTTTCTTTTACACCTGCTATGTAAAAGACACCGACGAATGTGTAACAGTATAGCTTCCGTCCCTCTCCTCGCCCCTACCTGGGCTCAAACAAGGGACCCTCTGCACACATCAACAACTGCCTCCCACGAAACATCGTTACCATTGCTATTAGCGAGCACCCCGCTAACTAACTAGCCATTTCACATCGGTTACAAATGCACAATGTACAATGCTATCTGGGATTCTTGTGACATCCCTACCCTAAACCCTAACCTTAACCCTTAACTTAACCATTGAAAATGTCAACTTCAACGGGCTAGGGACGTCCCAAGGATGTATCTCTACCTGAAAATACACATCTAAGTGATTGATAGTTGGTATTCATCAGTCATAAAGCCTTATTTACTTTAATGAACTACTAAAATAGTGATTTTGTCAGACAGCAGCTCTACACTTTTTTGACTGACTGATCCATTCATCCTTCCATCCCTCCTCAGCCTTCCTCTTCTCTGTAGACCCAGTGAGGGTGGAGCTCAGTCAGAGAGCTGTTGAGTGACTGGTTAGGAAGAACACTTCTACAGCCAGAGAGGTGAGAGTTCACACATGGTTTAGATGGAAAATATTTATGTCCTCTTAGTGGTTCATCACGTCAGCATAAGGAAAAATGTTCCATCATCTATGTTTATTTACATTAGTGCAAATTGTCCTGTCACGATCGTGTGGAGGATTGACGGACCAAAACGCAGCAGTAGGAAAATAAGCCATATTCCTTTTAATGAATACGAAGACAAAAAACGAAACAAAAACACTTACACACTAACAAAACAAGAAAACGATCGTGAAGCTATGAACGAAGTGCACATACAGGCTACAAACGTATAACATAGACAATTACCCACAATCAAATGAAAGCCTATGGCTACCCTAAATATGGCTCCCAATCAGAGACAACAGAAATCAGCTGTCTCTAATTGGGAACTCATTCAGGCAACCATAGACTCTCCTAGACAACTAAACCAACATAGACACAGCTAGACACATGCACTCAACACAAACCCATACACTACACCCAACACCCCCTTTACCATATAATCACCCAAAACCGACAAAACACAAACAATCCCCATGTCACACCCTGACCTAACTAAAATAATAAAGAAAACAAAGAATACTAAGGCCAGGGCGTGACATAACCCCCCCCTTAAGGTGCGAACTCCGAGCGCACCAGCACACAGTCTAGGGGAGGGTCTGGGTGGGCTTCCTTCCACGGTGGCGGCTCCGGCACTGGTCGTGGTCCCCACCCCACCACAGTCACTAACCGCCTCCGTAGCTTCCTCCAAATGACCCCCCTCCACATTAACCCCACTGAATTAAGGGGCAGTTCCGGACTAAGGGGCAGCTCCGGACTAAGGGGCAGCTCCGGACTAAGGGGCAGCTCCGGACTAAGGGGCAGCTCCGGACTAAGGGGCAGTACCAGGATAAGGGAGAGCACCAGGATAAGGGGCAGCACCAGGATAAGGGGCAGCTCCGGACTGAGGAACGGCTCATGGCTGGCTGACGAATCTGGCTGCTCATGGCTGGCTGACGGATCAGGCTGCTCATGGCTGGCTGACGGATCTGGCTGCTCATGGCTAGCTGACGGATCTGGCTGCTCATGGCTAACTGACGGATCTGGCTGCTCATGGCTGGCTGACGGATCTGGCTGCTCATGGCTGGCTGACGGATCTGGCTGCTCATGGCTGGCTGACGGATCTGGCTGCTCATGGCTAGCTGACGGATCTGGCTGCTCATGGCTAGCTGACGGATCTGGCTGCTCATGGCTGGCTGACGGATCTGGCTGCTCATGGCTGGCTGACGGATCTGGCTGCTCATGGCTGGCTGACGGATCTGGCTGCTCATGGCTGGCTGACGGATCTGGCTGCTCATGGCTGGCTGACGGATCTGGCTGCTCATGGCTGGCTGACGGATCTGGCTGCTCATGGCTGGCTGACGGATCTGGCTGCTCATGGCTGGCTGACGGATCTGGCTGCTCATGGCTGGCTGACGGATCTGGCTGCTCATGGCTGGCTGACGGATCTGGCTGCTCATGGCTGGCTGACGGATCTGGCTGCACATGGCTGTCTGGCGGCTCTGGCAGATCCTGTCTGGTTGGCGGCTCTGGCAGATCCTGTCTGGTTGGCGGCTCTGGCAGATCCTGTCTGGTTGGCGGCTCTGGCAGATCCTGTCTGGTTGGCGGCTGTGGCAGATCCTGTCTGGTTGGCGGCTGTGGCAGATCCTGTCTGGTTGGCGGCTCTGGCAGATCCTGTCTGGTTGGCGGCTCTGGCAGATCCTGTCTGGTTGGCGGCTCTGGCAGATCCTGTCTGGTTGGCGGCTCTGGCAGATCCTGTCTGGTTGGCGGCTCTGGCAGATCCTGTCTGACGAACGGCTCTAGCGGCTCCTGACTGACGAACGGCTCTGACGGCTCGGGACAGACGGGCGGCTCTAATGGCTCGGGGCAGACGGATGGCTCAGATGGCGCTGGGTAGACGGATGGCTCAGATGGCGCTGGGTAGACGGATGGCTCAGATGGCGCTGGGTAGACGGATGGCTCAGATGGCGCTGGGTAGACGGATGGCTCAGATGGCGCTGGGTAGACGGCCAGTTCAGGCATCGCTGTGCAGACGGCAGACTCTGGCCGGCTGAGGCGCACTGTAGGCCTAGTGCGTGGTGCCGGAACTGGTGATACCGGGCTGGGCACACGCATCTCAGGGCTAGTGCGGGGAGCAGCAACAGGGCATACTGGACCCTGGGAGCGCACATTAGGCCTAGTGCGTGGTGCCGGAACTGGTGGTACCGGACTGGGGACACGCATCTCAGGGCTAGTGCGGGGAGCAGCAACAGGACGCACAGGACTCTGGGGACACACAGGAGGCTTGGTGCGTAGTTTAGGTACTGGTGGTAAAAGGCTGGAGACACGCACCATAGGGCTAGTGCGTGGAGGAGGCACTGGTTGTACTGGGCTGGGGACTGTCACAGGAGAGTTAGTACTTGGGGCTAATATAGGAGGTGCAGAACCGGGGAGGCGTACAGGAGGCCTGGTTCGTGGGACTGTCATTCCCAGACGGTTAGCACGCACATCAGGACGAGCATGGAGAGCTGACTCAGGTAACCTCACATCCCGCACACGCTCTGTCAGGTGGATCTTGTGCCTCACGCACCAACACAGCAGCTCCCTCATTTCACTCTCTTCCAACCTCCCCAATAAATCCTTAACAGTCTCTGTATCATTCCCATTGCTCACCTCCAATATCAGCCCGACTGGCTCAGGTTCCCTCTTAGAGTCCTCACGGGTAGCACGGGAAGTTGACGCAGTTCTCCCATCTGGACTCGCCACACTCCCCATGAGCCCCTCCCCAAGAAATTTTTGGGTATTACTCACGGGTCTCCAGCCTTGCTTCCGTGCTGCCTCCTCATATCGCCTCCTCTCGGCTTTCGCTGCCTCCAGCTCTTCACGAGGGAGGCGATATTCTCCCGGTTGTGCCCACGGCCCCTTACCATCCAGTATCTCCTCCCATGTCCAAGAATCCTGTGTAGGTGGGTCCTGTTGCCGCTTTACATGCCGCTTGGTCCTGTATTGGTGGGTAATTCTGTCACGATCGTGTGGAGGATTGACGGACCAAAACGCAGCAGTAGGAAAATAAGCCATATTCCTTTTAATGAATACGAAGACAAAAAACGAAACAAAAACACTTACACACTAACAAAACAAGAAAACGATCGTGAAGCTATGAACGAAGTGCACATACAGGCTACAAACGTATAACATAGACAATTACCCACAATCAAATGAAAGCCTATGGCTACCCTAAATATGGCTCCCAATCAGAGACAACAGAAATCAGCTGTCTCTAATTGGGAACTCATTCAGGCAACCATAGACTCTCCTAGACAACTAAACCAACATAGACACAGCTAGACACATGCACTCAACACAAACCCATACACTACACCCAACACCCCCTTTACCATATAATCACCCAAAACCGACAAAACACAAACAATCCCCATGTCACACCCTGACCTAACTAAAATAATAAAGAAAACAAAGAATACTAAGGCCAGGGCGTGACATAACCCCCCCCTTAAGGTGCGAACTCCGAGCGCACCAGCACACAGTCTAGGGGAGGGTCTGGGTGGGCTTCCTTCCACGGTGGCGGCTCCGGCACTGGTCGTGGTCCCCACCCCACCACAGTCACTAACCGCCTCCGTAGCTTCCTCCAAATGACCCCCCTCCACATTAACCCCACTGAATTAAGGGGCAGTTCCGGACTAAGGGGCAGCTCCGGACTAAGGGGCAGCTCCGGACTAAGGGGCAGCTCCGGACTAAGGGGCAGTACCAGGATAAGGGAGAGCACCAGGATAAGGGGCAGCACCAGGATAAGGGGCAGCTCCGGACTGAGGAACGGCTCATGGCTGGCTGACGAATCTGGCTGCTCATGGCTGGCTGATGGATCAGGCTGCTCATGGCTGGCTGACGGATCTGGCTGCTCATGGCTAGCTGACGGATCTGGCTGCTCATGGCTAACTGACGGATCTGGCTGCTCATGGCTGGCTGACGGATCTGGCTGCTCATGGCTGGCTGACGGATCTGGCTGCTCATGGCTGGCTGACGGATCTGGCTGCTCATGGCTAGCTGACGGATCTGGCTGCTCATGGCTAGCTGACGGATCTGGCTGCTCATGGCTGGCTGACGGATCTGGCTGCTCATGGCTGGCTGACGGATCTGGCTGCTCATGGCTGGCTGACGGATCTGGCTGCTCATGGCTGGCTGACGGATCTGGCTGCTCATGGCTGGCTGACGGATCTGGCTGCTCATGGCTGGCTGACGGATCTGGCTGCTCATGGCTGGCTGACGGATCTGGCTGCTCATGGCTGGCTGACGGATCTGGCTGCTCATGGCTGGCTGACGGATCTGGCTGCTCATGGCTGGCTGACGGATCTGGCTGCTCATGGCTGGCTGACGGATCTGGCTGCTCATGGCTGGCTGACGGATCTGGCTGCTCATGGCTGGCTGACGGATCTGGCTGCTCATGGCTGGCTGACGGATCTGGCTGCTCATGGCTGGCTGACGGATCTGGCTGCTCATGGCTGGCTGACGGATCTGGCTGCTCATGGCTGGCTGACGGATCTGGCTGCACATGGCTGTCTGGCGGCTCTGGCAGATCCTGTCTGGTTGGCGGCTCTGGCAGATCCTGTCTGGTTGGCGGCTCTGGCAGATCCTGTCTGGTTGGCGGCTCTGGCAGATCCTGTTTGGTTGGCGGCTCTGGCAGATCCTGTCTGGTTGGCGGCTCTGGCAGATCCTGTCTGGTTGGCGGCTGTGGCAGATCCTGTCTGGTTGGCGGCTGTGGCAGATCCTGTCTGGTTGGCGGCTCTGGCAGATCCTGTCTGGTTGGCGGCTCTGGCAGATCCTGTCTGGTTGGCGGCTCTGGCAGATCCTGTCTGGTTGGCGGCTCTGGCAGATCCTGTCTGACGAACGGCTCTAGCGGCTCCTGACTGACGAACGGCTCTGACGGCTCGGGACAGACGGGCGGCTCTAATGGCTCGGGGCAGACGGATGGCTCAGATGGCGCTGGGTAGACGGATGGCTCAGATGGCGCTGGGTAGACGGATGGCTCAGATGGCGCTGGGTAGACGGATGGCTCAGATGGCGCTGGGTAGACGGATGGCTCAGATGGCGCTGGGTAGACGGCCAGTTCAGGCATCGCTGTGCAGACGGCAGACTCTGGCCGGCTGAGGCGCACTGTAGGCCTAGTGCGTGGTGCCGGAACTGGTGATACCGGGCTGGGCACACGCATCTCAGGGCTAGTGCGGGGAGCAGCAACAGGGCATACTGGACCCTGGGAGCGCACATTAGGCCTAGTGCGTGGTGCCGGAACTGGTGGTACCGGACTGGGGACACGCATCTCAGGGCTAGTGCGGGGAGCAGCAACAGGACGCACAGGACTCTGGGGACACACAGGAGGCTTGGTGCGTAGTTTAGGTACTGGTGGTAAAAGGCTGGAGACACGCACCATAGGGCTAGTGCGTGGAGGAGGCACTGGTTGTACTGGGCTGGGGACTGTCACAGGAGAGTTAGTACTTGGGGCTAATATAGGAGGTGCAGAACCGGGGAGGCGTACAGGAGGCCTGGTTCGTGGGACTGTCATTCCCAGACGGTTAGCACGCACATCAGGACGAGCATGGAGAGCTGACTCAGGTAACCTCACATCCCGCACACGCTCTGTCAGGTGGATCTTGTGCCTCACGCACCAACACAGCAGCTCCCTCATTTCACTCTCTTCCAACCTCCCCAATAAATCCTTAACAGTCTCTGTATCATTCCCATTGCTCACCTCCAATATCAGCCCGACTGGCTCAGGTTCCCTCTTAGAGTCCTCACGGGTAGCACGGGAAGTTGACGCAGTTCTCCCATCTGGACTCGCCACACTCCCCATGAGCCCCTCCCCAAGAAATTTTTGGGTATTACTCACGGGTCTCCAGCCTTGCTTCCGTGCTGCCTCCTCATATCGCCTCCTCTCGGCTTTCGCTGCCTCCAGCTCTTCACGAGGGAGGCGATATTCTCCCGGTTGTGCCCACGGCCCCTTACAATCCAGTATCTCCTCCCATGTCCAAGAATCCTGTGTAGGTGGGTCCTGTTGCCGCTTTACATGCCGCTTGGTCCTGTATTGGTGGGTAATTCTGTCACGATCGTGTGGAGGATTGACGGACCAAAACGCAGCAGTAGGAAAATAAGCCATATTCCTTTTAATGAATACGAAGACAAAAAACGAAACAAAAACACTTACACACTAACAAAACGAGAAAACGATCGTGAAGCTATGAACGAAGTGCACATACAGGCTACAAACGTATAACATAGACAATTACCCACAATCAAATGAAAGCCTATGGCTACCCTAAATATGGCTCCCAATCAGAGACAACAGAAATCAGCTGTCTCTAATTGGGAACTCATTCAGGCAACCATAGACTCTCCTAGACAACTAAACCAACATAGACACAGCTAGACACATGCACTCAACACAAACCCATACACTACACCCAACACCCCCTTTACCATATAATCACCCAAAACCGACAAAACACAAACAATCCCCATGTCACACCCTGACCTAACTAAAATAATAAAGAAAACAAAGAATACTAAGGCCAGGGCGTGACATGTCCACTGATATTGGTGTAATTTCTCACCCCTTTTGGCTGTATGAAAGGTAATTTCCCCTCAGGCACACACATTTGTTCTTTGCTATTATGAAGGTTATTTGTGTAGAATGTACTTTTCCCCACTCATTTACCCCACCTCTTTACATTGCTTATTTATATTCAGTGGCCTGACTGCGTCCAGACTGTCAAAGGCCCATCCTGGTAGATCTGAACTTAATTCAGCTTGGAGTGATCGGATGACAGAAGTCACATTTAGGTGCCAGGTGTAACTGAGGCCATAGATGCTCCATATCCATTACTTTTAATGTTTTATATAATATGTCTAAATGTGTTTATTTCTGTGTTGCAGGGGCAGTCAAGAAATGGAACGGCAAGGCCACAGAACATGACATAAGCAGAGCTGTGGGAGACCACTTCAAGCCCCTGGTAGAGCCGGGGGTGGTGTTTACCACTCCACCACGCCTTCAGCAGGCTGGAAAAGTGATACTTATTTTCATACTAAGATGGACCAAGAGTCTGTTGATTGGTCAGTCATTGGGGTCATTTGTTGAAATCAAATCAAGCTTTATTTGTACAGCACATTTCAGACATTGATACAACACAATGGCTTCTCAGGAAAAAAAACAATGAAAATAAACAGAAATATTTTGGCCACAGCAAACAGAAGACTAACTGAAAGACTAATGAGCACCCTAAGGTAATGTAACACCTTCCCCTTTAAGACAACAAATATCCTATATTTTTTGTTGGACAAGTTTGCTCACCACCAACAGAAAACAACTTCCATTTCTCATTATAATCAACTACAATGCTTCACCTTCTACAATATTAACATGGTGTTGACTGGCTGTCAACAATTAAAAACAAGAAAAAACACGTATTTCTAAATATTAATATACAATTGTATCCTTTCTCCCCTTTCTTCCTATAGAATCTTAAAACTAGTTTTGAAAAACTCACTAGCTTCTAGAACTCTCGTCTTCCTAAAACTCACTAGCTTCTAGAACTCTCGTCTTCCTAAAACTCCACTTGCTTCTAGAACTCTCGTCCCCTTGGAACGAGACCAAACAAAACTCATCTCCAATACGGAAAAACATGCAGTCATAATCAATTGTGATCCATGGCAACGCACTGTAACTTTCCACCTCACTGCGGAGTTTCTCTCTCTTTTCAGGATTCACTCGATAGGCATGTTGTTGGATCGGGCCCCAGTCCCCAATGTCATTCTCTAGTAACATTTGGTGTGGCACATCCGAGAATGAACCCTGGTATTCTAAAAGAAGGGCAACAATGTCAATATTATTGTCCCCAAAACTGGTCAGTTGATCGTATAATTAATTATGATTACTAAATGTAAATATGAAAAACAAATGTACACCCCTTTGTTAATATGTATTGGCAATAATTCACTTAATGGTGAGGCATGGAATAATAAAACATGTATCTTTGGTCAGGAAATATGAGGTGATTTGAGTTATGCTTCTTCAGTAGTGGAATAAAAACAATTAGCACTTGAATGTTGTAAAGAAATACTGGAGTGATGAAGGACTGTTAATAAAAATGATTATAGACCAATTTATTATACTGCGTCCATGTGTATAGAGTGCAAGTACATTGAAAAAAACGACATCTTCTCAACTTTCACTTCAACTAAAACCGAACGTATATTGGACATCGGTATAGTCTTCTTCTCAACGTCTTTTCAATGACATTTTGGTGGGATAGCCCAATGTCAAAACACAGTTTTAATGTGTCCAAATCAATAACCTAATGCAGAAACAGTTTGTGATAAATTGAGCTGTATAAACACAAACATCTGTCACAATAATACATTTTACTTGTATTTTTTAAACAAGCATCTTACTTACTGCACAAGAACCAGAAACGCTGTTGTTTTGGCATGTAGCAATAAATCTGTGAGATCAATTAGGGGGGGGGGGGGGGATCAGGTTGTACGTGCTGTTGAAATGAACACAACTAAAAAAACACATGGAAATGGGAGATATCTTTCACCTCACTGGTTAGAGGACAATCTGCAGAAGACAGTCAGCTACATTTGGGAGTGATGCATTTAAATGAAGGGGTCGCTAAACAAATAAGCGCAACACTTATTTGTCATCACTCATTGATATCATGTTGAAATCAATTGTGCCGAGAGGAGGGAGATGAGGTTGCACGTCCTGTTAAAACGAACAGCTCAAAAACCACATGGAATCTGGGAGTAATGTGTACATCCCTGGTTAGAGGACAATTTGTAGAAAACATCTAGCTACATTTTTATTCGAGTGTAACTTGTGATTAAAGTGGGCCACCAACACGGTAAGTGTAAGACAGTACTTTTTTGTTACTCACTTTTTGTTAAATCAAATAAATAGTACTCTTTCAATTCAGAGCCTGGATTTCCCCCCTGAGGCTAATATCAATAGAACAAGGGACAAACATTTAGGCTTCTACATTGTGACATCATTGAAATACTCCTTCTGCATTGGCAAAACATTCTATATTGTGACGTCATTAAAATACTCCCACTACAATGTTAAAACATTCTGCATTGTGACATAATTTCATTGATATCATGAAACAACTCCTTCATGCATGTATTTTCTGATGTGTAATCAGAGAACATTTATCATAGTATCTCTTGTCACATTGAGAACAGCTAAAAGGTTTCTCTCCTGTGTGTGTTCTGTAGTGTAGAGTCAGTTTGCTAGATGTAGTAAAACTCTTCCCACATTCATCACAGCTAAAAGGTTTCTCTCCTGTGTGTGTTCTCTGGTGTAGTGTCAGATTGCTAGATGTAGCAAAACTCTTCCCACATTCATCACAGCTATAAGGTTTCTCTCCTGTGTGTGTTCTCTGGTGTGATATCAGGCTTGTTGACTGAGTAAAACTCCTCCCACATTGAGTACAGCTATAAGGTTTCTCTCCTGTGTGTATTCTCTGGTGTGATATCAGGTTGCTTAGCTGAGTAAAACTCTTCCCACATTGAGTACAGCTATATGGTTTTTCTCCTGTATGTATTCTCTGATGTACAGTCAGAAGGCCAGATGAAACAAAACTATTCCCACATTGATCACAGCTATAAGGTTTCTCTCCTGTGTGTGTTCTCTGGTGTATCATCAGATTGTTAAATGTAGTAAAACTCTTCCCACATTGATCACAGCTATATGATTTCTCTCCTGTGTGTGTTCTCTGGTGTGATTTTAATTGTCCTGAGAAAACAAAACTCTTCCCACAGTCAGAGCAGCGGTGAGTTTTCTTTCCTTTGGATCTCTGCTGGTGTTTCTTGACGTGTCCTGATCTGCAGAGACTCTTCTCTGCCTCGTCAGCATCATGAGGTTGTTGAAGCTCCCCAGAGGATCCACGATAGTCCCGTCTCTCTCCTGTGTGAACAACAAAGTCAGACAGATGTTTAAAGGCCACAACAGCGGAAATCCCCTGTAAAAGGTCATTCCAAGAGTATAGCCATGAAGTGCAAGATCGGGAGTGCTACTCAAGGAAACTTACTTTAAGTTCTGTGTCTATTCACTAATTCACCACCATGGGGGAAAACTCAGGGGAGTTCTCATAGGCTGACAGCAAAAAATAGCCTCCATTTCCAGGTTGCTTATGTGTGCATTTCACACTACTTATGGATTATAATTGTAAGGCTTGTTTGAATCTTAATATATTTGTGTTACTGTTGCAAATCAACTGCTTTATTCTTCAACACTTCAACCAGTAAAATGCTCTTTGGCTAGCTTTACCATCAGCCTGACAATGAGGGTTTGAACACTAAGTGTATGCCAATTGGCCCATAACTTCACCTAAAAATAACATAGACCTAGTGTACACGTCCTGGTAATCTGTCTGGCCCTGCGGCCTTGTGAATGTTGACCTGTTTAAAGGTCTTACTCAGATCGGCTGCGGAGTGTGTGATCACACAGTCGTCTGGAACAGCTGGTGCTCACATGCATGTTTCAGTGTTATTTGCCTCGAAGCAAGCATAGAAATACTTTTTGCTCGTCTGGTAGAGCATCGGAGCCGGTGTAGTGTGGTCCGATCTTAGTCCCTTATTGACGCTTTGCCTGTTTGATGGTTCGTCGGAGGGCATAGAAGGATTTCTTATAAGCTTCCGGGTTAGAGTCCCGCTCCTTGAAAGCGGCAGCTCTAGCCTTTAGCTCAGTGCGGACGTTGCCTGTAATCCATGGCTTCTGGTTCGGGTATGTAAGTACAGACACTGTGGGGACGTCATCGATGCACTTATTGATTAAGCCAATGACAAATGTGGTATACTCCTCAATGCCACCGGAAGAATCCCGGAACATATTCCAGTCTGTGCTGCAAAACAGTCCAGTAGCTTAGCAATGGCTTTTTATTGACCGTTTTATTGACTGAGTCACTGGTGCTTCCTGCTTTCATTTTTGCTTGTAAACAGGGATTAGGAAGATAGAATTATGGTCAGATTTGCCAAATGGAGGGCGAGGGAGAGCTCTGTGTTTGGAGAAAAGGTGGTCTTGAGTTGTTTTCCCTCTGGTTGCACATTTAACATGCTGATAGAAGTGAGATAAAACAGATTAAAGTTTCCCTGCATTAAAGTCCTCGGCCACTAGGGGCGCCACCTCTGGAAGAGCATTTTCCTGTTTGTTTATGGCGGAATACAGCTCATTGAGTGCGGTCTTAGTGCCAGCATCGGTCTGTGGTGGTATGTAGACAGCTACGAAAAATACAGATAAACTCTCTCGGTAGATAGTGTGGTCTACAGCAGGTTGTATCTCTCTAGGTCATGCCAGTAGGCTGCAGAAGGTTGTATCTTAAATGTAAATGTAAATGTATCTCTCTAGGTCATGCCAGTGGGCTATAGTAGATTGTATCTCTCTAGGTCATGCCAGTAGGCTACAGTAGGTTGTATCCAAGTGGAAACAATTATCAACCCAATGTGGAAAGTGTCGAATTTGGTCAACAACAAAATGAAAGGCTTATTTGCTACGTGAGGTTTACTTGATCCAACAGAAGTTTCGTAATGCTTAAGTTGTTATGTGGACATGTGACATTCCGACAACTTTGATAAAAACACTATAGGAGTTCTCTCCAGATCGCTATGCATATTCATGCTAGTAGCTTAGCATCTCTCTCCATTGAATACTGGCGGTTGACGACAACAACCCTCATAGAATATGAACAATAAATTACAATAATAAGATGAATCCACCAATCCAAAGAAAGGATAGACGGGAGCTAGACAACGCTTTGTGGACAACGACTCCCCTTGTTAGGGCGGAGAGACATCTTGTCAGTATATCCATAATCTTTGGTGTAGCCAACACACCTCTCACATGGCACTATTGGGGGGCACGGTGTGTAGTAAATAATCACTACATTAAAATCACTACATGCCATGCCCCCCAGTCTGTGGTCAGCAGATAGACCTTTCTCAAATTATTATGTTAAGTCACTTTTTGGAAACGGAACAGAGAAAACATGGGGTAGCTTGTTCTCTACGTCGTCTGATTCTAGACATATCAGTCATCATCCTGGGCACTCCGTTGAAGAGGTATTGACGAGCCAACTCCGAATATCCAAAGTTAAAAACACATTTAAGGCGGTACTTACTGGTGTTAATCAGATCTCCTACCTCCACCTCTTCATCTTTCAATGTGACAGTAATCTCCCCTTCCTTCTTCACTCCAAAAACTGCATCCACCTCTTTCTCTTCCGCCTCTTCTTTCACTGTAACATCCTCTTCCTCTTTCACTCTGAATGCGTCTTCCTCTTCTTTCACTGTAACGTCTTTCTCTTCTTCTTTCACTGTAACAGCGTCACCCTCTACTTCTTTTTTAACTTTGACATCCTCCTCCTCTTTCACGACAATGTTTAGCCCCAGAGCTTCTTTCTCCGTCCAGCAGACCCCCTCTTCTTTAACAAGAGGGGAGTAGTTTAGGGAGCTCATGGTCGGGGATGTTAGCTAGCTAGCTATCATTAGCGACTAGGCTAGTGCTAATTTAACCAGCCAGATACTATAGCTGACTAATACAAAATAACGTAATATTAAATTAAATAGGTTAACAAGTAGATACGACAGAAATGTGGCTAAAACACAGTAGCTAATATACACCGAAAGAGTATAAATAGCTTGAATCCTTCGGCTATGTTGGCTAGCAAGCTACCGAGGTGGTTGACGAGCTGTTTCTGAAGAACCGTCCACTAGATTGTACGTCACGCTAGCAGCATCGCCTGAAAGACGCACATCGCCGGCTGCTGACTGGAGTGGGAAACGCAGTTGAGGATCATATTTATTTTCAGACAAAGATTATTGTAAATGGATTTAATTAAATAATACCATTATATTGAGACATACAAAGACAAGAAAGTGTTGATTGATTAGTGCGAATAAAAAATGTTTACTACAGCACATTTAAGGCAGTGTCATTTATTCAAACTAAATCTAAATAAGTAGATACCTACCGTAGGTCTATACTGCTCCTACATGGTGTAACAATACATCATGTAGATGTATATAATGAACAGACTAGGTCTATACTGCTCCTACATGGTGTAACAATACATCATGTAGATGTATATAATGAACAGACTAGGTCTATACTGCTCCTACATGATGTATCAATACATCATATAGATGTATATAATGAACAGACTAGGTCTATACTGCTCCTACATGGTGTATCAATACATCATGTAGATGTATATTTTTATTTCACCTTTATTTAACCAGGTAGGCAAATTGAGAACACGTTCTCATTTACAATTGCGACCTGGCCAAGATAAAGCAAAGCAGTTCGACACATACAACAACACAGAGTTACACATGGAGTAAAACAAACATACAGTCAATAATACAGTGTAAAATAAGTCTATATACAATGTGAGCAAGTGAGGTGAGATAAGGGAGGTGAAGGCAAATAAAATATATATATAAATAAAAATATAAAAAAAGGCCATGGTGGCGAAGTAAATACAATATAGCAAGTTTAAAAAAAACACTGGAATGGTTGGTTTGCAGTGGAAGAAGGTGCAAAGTAGAGATAGAAATAATGGGGTGCAAAGGAGCAAAATAAATAAATACAGTAGGTAAAGAGGTAGTTGTTTGGGCTAAATTATAGATGGGCTATGTACAGGTGCAGTAATCTATGAGCTGCTCTGACAGCTGGTGCTTAAAGCTAGTGAGGGAGATAGGTGTTTCCAGTTTCAGAGATTTTTGTAGTTCGTTCCAGTCATTGGCAGCAGAGAACTGGAAGGAGAGGCGGCCAAAGGAAGAATTGGTTTTGGGGGTGACCAGAGAGATATACCTGCTGGAGCGAGTGCTACAGGTAGGTGCTGCTATGGTGACCAGCGAGCTGAGATAAGGGGGGACTTTACCTAGCAGGGTTTTGTAGATGACCTGGAGCCAGTGGGTTTGGCGACGAGTATGAAGCGAGGGCCAGCCAACGAGAGTGTACAGGTCGCAGTGGTGGGTAGTATATGGGGCTTTGGTGACAAAACGGATGGCACTGTGATAGACTGCATCCAATTTATTGAGTAGGGTTTTGGAGGCTATTTTGTAAATGACATCACGAAGTCGAGGATTGGTAGGATGGTCAGTTTTACAAGGGTATGTTTGGCAGCATGGGTGAAGGATGCTTTATTGCGGAATAGGAAGCCAATTCTAGATTTAACTTTGGATTGGAGATGTTTGATGTGAGTCTGGAAGGAGAGTTTACAGTCTAACCAGACACCTAGGTATTTGTAGTTGTCCACATATTCTAAGTCAGAGCCGTCCAGAGTAGTGATGTTGGACAGGCGGGCAGGTGCAGGCAGCGATCGGTTGAAGAGCATGCATTTGGTTTTACTTGTATTTAAGAGCAATTGGAGGCCACGGAAGGAGAGTTGTATGGCATTGAAGCTCGCCTGGAGGGTTGTTAACACAGTGTCAAAAGAAGGGCCAGAAGTATACAGAATAGTGTCGTCTGCGTAGAGGTGGATCAGAGACTCACCAGCAGCAAGAGCGACATCATTGATGTATACAGAGAAGAGAGTCGGTCCAAGAATTGAACCCTGTGGCACACCCATAGAGGCTGCCAGAGGTCCGGACAACAGACCCTCCGATTTGACACACTGAACTCGATCAGAGAAGTAGTTGGTGAACCAGGCGAGGCAATCATTAGAGAAACCAAGGCTGTCGAGTCTGCCGATGAGGATGTGGTAATTGACAGAGTCAAAAGCCTTGGCCAGGTCAATGAACATGGCTGCACAGTATTGTTTCCTATCGATGGCGGTTAAGATATCGTTTATGATCTTCAGCGTGGCTGAGGTGCACCCATGACCAGCTCTGAAACCAGATTGCATAGCGGAGAAGGTATGGTGGGATTCAAAATGGTCGGTAATCTGTTTGTTGACTTGGCTTTCGAAGACCTTAGAAAGGCAGGGTAGGATAGATATAGGTCTGTAGCTGTATATAATGAACAGACTAGGTCTATACTGCTCCTACATGGTGTATCAATACACCATCAATAATGGAGATGGAGGTCTGTTCTAGTGGGTGTGGACATGTGTGATGTAGTTAATGGAGATGGAGGTGTGTTCTAGTGGGTCTGGGCAGGTGTGATGTAGTTAATGGAGATGGAGGTGTGTTCTAGTGGGTCTGGGCAGGTGTGATGTAGTTAATGGAGATGGAGGTGTGTTCTAGCGGGTCTGGGCAGGTGTGATGTAGTTAATGGAGATGGAGTGTGTTCAAGTGGGTCTGGGTGTCACGTTCCTGACCTGTTTCTGTTAGTTTTTGTATGTGTTAGTTGGTCAGGATGTGAGTTTGGGTGGGCAGTCTATGTTTTCTGTTTCTATGTTTGTTTAATGGTTGCCTGGTATGGCTCTCAATTAGAGGCAGGTGTTTGGCGTTTCCTCTAATTGAGAGTCATATTAAGGTAGGTGTTTTCACACTGTTTGTGGTGGGTGGTTGTCTCCTGTGCCTGTGTATGTCGTTGCGCCACATGGGACTGTTTCGGTTTTGTTTGTTCGTTCGTTTTATGTAGGCAGTTTTCGTGTTCATGCGTTCTTCGTGTTTCATGTGAGTTCGTCGTTCAGGTCTGTCTACATCGTTTATTTGTTTTGTAACTTCAAGTGTTCGTTCGTGTTTTCTGTTTTGTTTATTAAACATTATGTCTAAGTATCACGCTGCGTCTTGGTTCAATCCATGCTCCTCCTCTTCGGATGAAGAGGAGGAGGAGAACCGTTACAGAACCACCCACCATTCCAGAACCAAGCAGCGGGACCACGTACTGTGGTCCACTAAACAGGAATACTGGACATGGGATGAAGTATTGGAGGGAAAAGGACACTGGGCTCACATTGGGGAATATCGCCGCGCTCGTGAGGAGATGGAAGCAGCGAGAGCCCAGGATCGGTGGTATGAGGAGGCAGCATTGAGACGTGGCTGGAAGCCGGAGAGTCAAGCTCAAAACGGGAGATATGAAGGTACACGACTAGCAAGAAAGCCCGAGAAGAAACCCCAAAAATGTATTGGGGGGGGGGGCTAAGAGGTAGTGGGCCAAGGGCAGGTAGGAGACCTGCGCCCACTTCCCAGGCTAACCGTGGAGAGCGGGAGTACGGGCAGACACCGTGTTACGCAGTAGAGCGCACGGTGTCTCCTGTACGTGTGCATAGCCCGGTGCGGGTTATTCCACCTCCCCGCACTGGTAGGGCTAGATTGGGCATTGAGCCAGGTGCCATGATGCCGGCTCAACGCGTCTGGTCTCCAGTGCGTCTCCTCGGGCCGGCATACATGGCACCAGCCTTACGCATGGTGTCCCCGGTTCGCCTACATAGCCCGGTGCGGGTTATTCCACCTCCCCGCACTGGTCGGGGACGGGGAGCATTCAACCAGGTAAGGTTGGGCAGGCTCAATGCTCAAGGGAGCCAGTACGCTTGCACGGTCCGGTATTTCCGGCGCTACCTCCCCGCCCCAGCCCAGTACCACCAGTGCCTACACCACGCACCAGGCTTCCAGTGCGTTTTCAGAGCCCTGTTCCTCCTCCACTCACTCTTCCTATGGTGCGTGTCTCCAGCCCAGTGCCTCCAGTTCCGGCATCACGCACTAAGCCACCTGTGCGTCTCCAGAGCCTTGTACACACTTTTCCTTCTCCCCGTACTCGTCCTGATGTGCGTGCCCTCAGCCCGGTGCCACCAGTGCCGGTACCACGCACCAGGCAAATAGTACGCTTTGAGAGTCCAGTGTGCCCTGTCCCTGCTCCCCGCACTAGCATGAAAGTGCGTGTCCTTAGCCCGGTGCCTCCAGTTCCGGCATCACGCACCAGGTCTTCAGTGCGTCTCATCCGGCCAGAGCCATCCGTCTCACCAGCGCCATCTGAGCCATCCGTCTCCCCAGTGCCGTCTGAGCCATCCGTCTGCCCAGTGCCGTCTGAGCCATCCGTCTGCCCAGTGCCGTCTGAGCCATCCGTCTGCCCAGTGCCGTCTGAGCCATCCGTCTGTCCAGTGCCGTCTGAGCCATCCGTCTGTCCCGAGCCATTAGAGCCGCCCGTCTGTCCCGAGCCGTCAGAGCCGTTAGTCAGTCAGGAGCCGCTAGAGCCATTCGTCAGTCATCATCTGCCAGAGCCGCCAACCAGACAGGATCTGCCAGAGCCGCCAACCAGACAGGATCTGCCAGAGCCGCCAACCAGACAGGATCTGCCAGAGCCGCCAACCAGACAGGATCTGCCAGAGCCGCCAGCCAGCCATGAGCGTCCAGAGCCGCCAGCCAGCCATGAGCGCCCAGAGCCGCCAGCCAGCCATGAGCGTCCAGAGCCGCCAGCCAGCCATGAGCGTCCAGAGCCGTCAGCCAGCCATGAGCGTCCAGAGCCGTCAGCCAGCCATGAGCGTCCAGAGCCGTCAGCCAGCCATGAGCGTCCAGAGCCGTCAGCCAGCCATGAGCGTCCAGAGCCGTCAGCCAGCCATGAGCGTCCAGAGCCGTCAGCTAGTCATGAGCGTCCAGAGCTGCCATGTATCCAGAACTGCCCCTCAGTCCAGAGCTGTCTCTCTGTCCGGAGCTGCCCTGCAGTCCGGAGTTGCCCCTCTATCCTGAGCTACCTCTCTATCCTGAGCTACCTCTCTATCCTGAGCTACCTCTCTATTTTGAGCTACCTCTCTATTCTGACCTACCTCTCTGTCCTGAGCTACCTTGTCCCGGAGCTGTCCCTTATTTTTGTGTTGCCTCTTATATTAGGTGGGTGGAATAGGAGGGTGGTCATTCTGAGGGGGAGAAGTAAGCTGGGATTGACTATGGTGGGGTGGGGACCTCGCCCAGAGCCTGAGCCACCACCGTGGTCAGATGCCCACCCTGACCCTCCCCTAGACTTTGTGCTGGTGCGCCCGGAGTTCGCACCTTAAGGGGGGGGGGGGTTATGTCACGTTCCTGACCTGTTTCTGTTAGTTTTTGTATGTGTTAGTTGGTCAGGACGTGAGTTTGGGTGGGCAGTCTATGTTTTCTGTTTCTATGTTTGTTTAATGGTTGCCTGGTATGGCTCTCAATTAGAGGCAGGTGTTTGGCGTTTCCTCTAATTGAGAGTCATATTAAGGTAGGTGTTTTCACACTGTTTGTGGTGGGTGGTTGTCTCCTGTGTCTGTGTATGTCGTTGCGCCACATGGGACTGTTTCGGTTTTGTTTGTTCGTTCGTTTTATGTAGGCAGTTTTCGTGTTCATGCGTTCTTCGTGTTTCATGTGAGTTCGTCGTTCAGGTCTGTCTACATCGTTTATTTGTTTTGTAACTTCAAGTGTTCGTTCGTGTTTTCTGTTTTGTTTATTAAACATTATGTCTAAGTATCACGCTGCGTTTTGGTTCAATCCATGCTCCTCCTCTTCGGATGAAGAGGAGGAGGAGAACCGTTACACTGGGCAGGTGTGATGTAGTTAATGGAGATGTGGGTCTGGGCAGGTGTGTTGTAGTTAATGGAGATGGAGGTGTGTTCTAGTGGGTCTGGGCAGGTGTGATGTAGTTAATGTTTCTATGATGTTGTTTGTATGTGTATGTTTTGTATTGTTTATAAAATATCAAATAAAATCTTAAAACATTTCCAATGCAAAGTAACACCTCACAGTTCTATTTTTGGAGTTATTACATTAAACCAATCAGAATTTAGAAGAATGCCAAAGTCATGTGTGAAGTAATATGGAGGACCAGCCTATTCCCTGTGATGTATACTACAACAGAAATAACTTAAAATGTACAACTTTAAATTAAACCAATAATTTGCACTTATGACTAGAGTGATTGAAGTAAACCACCGTTTTGTAAATACATAATGCGATCGAACCAAATATCAAAGAATGTTAGCTATATGCAGCTATCTTTGCCAGCCAGCTAACGTTAGCTTTATGCAGCTATCTTTACCAGCCAGCTGACATTAGCTATATGCAGTTATCTTAGCCAGCCAGCTAACATTAGCTATATGCAGTTATCTTAGCCAGCCAGCTAACATTAGCTATATGCAGTTATCTTAGCCAGCCAGCTAACGTTAGCTATTTGGACAACTGGCTATTAGCCTAACCAGCGTAGCCAACCAGCACGGTTATGGTCAGCGAGACCAACTACCGGAGACCAGTTAGAACCCAACTAATAGTAAGCCAAGGTGGAAAAAGTTACAAAACTCCCGTAGTCTAATTCACAGAAAACATGCTGAAAAGTAGTGATGGGGAAATAAAGCTTCCCAAAGCATTGATGCTTTCGGGCCAATTGTGTCAAAAATAGGTTCGTTACTCAACGATTTGAGCGACACAGAATTTAGAACAACCACATTTTTATAGATGAGGTCACACGCCGTAGCAGCGAAGCCATTAGGTCATATATTAAACCACTGGCCGTGTTCGAGAGCATCAAATCCATGCTGCGTTGTGGGTAAACGGTGACTGGCTGACTGATTTATAAATAATAATGAGTAGTTATTTATGATGCAAGGTGATTTTTTTCCCCTGCTTTCATCAACAATGGAGTAGCTTCCCCTGCTTTCATCAACAATGGAGTAGCTTCCCCTGCTTTCCTCAACAATGGAGTAGTTTCCCCTGCTTTCATCAACAATGGAGTAGTTTCCCCTGCTTTCATCAACAATGGAGTAGCCCACTGAACTAAAGCCTTGCAATCTCATATCTGGGGTATTTTTTTACGCCAGCCAGCATTGTGAATGGTGTCTGTGGCGGTGACATACTAGACCATGGCAGTAAATCTAATACTTAGTTGTTTTTAGTCATGTATGAAAGGGCTGGGGTGGCTCTGTGGTTGTAAGTTACATCTCTGGCCATGCTGGCAGGGTCTGAATCAAACCCAATGTCCACCTGGTACACTGACAGGGTCTGAATCAAACCCAATGTCCACCTGGTACACTGACAGCGTCTGAATCAAACCCAATGTCCACCTGGCACACAATGTACAGTGGGATTGATCTGTTTGATCCATTTGTTTGTTTCAGTTTTCAGTAGTTGAATCCTTTGACGTATTGTTGATTTCAACATTTTTCATTTTCAACAAATGAATTGGGTTGGTTGAAAAGTGATACTAAACTTACATACCAGCACTATTTTGACATAGTGGAAGATATACTGAATTTATACTGTTTTTCATACTAAGATGGACCAAGATATGTGTTGCTTTTGCACATATTTGTTCATTGGTTTAGCAAGAGTCTGTTGATCGGTCAGTCATTGGGTAAATTTGTTTTGCAATATGTTCAAATCAAATCAAGCTTTATTTCAGACATGGATGCAACACAATGGCTTCACAGGAAAACATTTATAAAAAAACAATGAAAATAAACAGAAATATTTACTAGACAACAAACATAAGAGGATAAAAAAACAGAAGAATAACAACTGAAACACTAATGAGCATTGTAAGGAAACGTCATTGACTAAAATATTGACAATTGGATGCAACATCCAACCCGAACAAGATGGACAAGCCAACACAGGTGTAACACATTCTGACTAACGAGATGGACAAGCCAGCACAGGTGTAACACATTCTGACTAACGAGATGGACAAGCCAGCACAGGTGTAACACATTCTGACTAACGAGATGGACAAGCCAGCACAGGTGTAACACATTCTGACTAACGAGATGGACAAGCCAGCACAGGTGTAACACATTCTGACTAACGAGATGGACAAGCCAGCACAGGTGTAACACATTCTGACTAACGAGATGGACAAGCCAGCACAGATGTAACACATTCTGACTAACCAGGTGATACCAATCGGTTCGCCCTACGTGTTGTGGTGGAAATTCTACCCATAATCAATAATGAGGAGAGGCAAAATTAATAATCAATCAAGGTTTTACTTCTATTAAAAAACTTGTTATAACAAGGAGGCTTGCTTCTGGGTTATATACTATCTCAGGATAGGTGCAACCTCAGAGACGACGTAAAATGGTTCCAAACACCAACCCCACACATACTGTGCCAGACCTTGGGCCCCAAATACAATCTCCCCCTAGGAGGAGGTGACTGATGCACAGACACTGTGGAGACAAGTGATTGGTTCCCCATTACTCACGCCTTCCCTTCACATGGTTTGCAATAAACACACAGTTCACATATGGAAACAATGTTTCCTGCTGCTCTCCTTTGCCTTACTCCCTGCTAAATTCTGCCTAGCAATAGGGACATGTGATAGATGCTGATATTCTGCCTAGCAATAGGGACATGTGATAGATGCTGATATTCTGCATAGCAACAGGGACATTTGATAGATGCTGATATTCTGCACAGCAACAGGGACATGTGATCGATGCTGATATTCTGCCTAGCAACAGGGACATGTGCTGGATAAGCCTGACTTCTCCCCTCTCTGGACCCAAGGTGACTGAGGCCCATTTGAGGGAGGAAGTGCAGCTGCCAACACCAGTCAGAAATGAGACATTCTAATAGCAAGAGGTCAATAGTTCATATCAGCATATTCTGCAGATAAGACATCTTAATTATCTATGTTACTTAGCTAATTCTGAAAACAACAGCTCTGTTACTGGTGTGCAGGATATAACCTTTACTCTGTGGAGGATCAAGAGGAACCAGTCAGTTTCTGTCATATTCTTGGCTGAGTGTCCGAACATCATGGGTTCATTCTACACACCCAGAACAGTTAGAACAGGCCTCTATCAACACACTGTTCTATGTTATAGGAGTTAGGTTCTTTAGCACATATAGCTCGTTAGCACTGTGAGGGAATTTTCAGTTAAACCTTACTAATGCTTGTGTAGTAAAATATAATTCTTTAATCCTAGGTATTTGGCTTGAGATTGTTAAAGTCCAACCTCAAAACATAAATGTAAAAACCAAAGCCTGTATCACCTTCCCCCTTAAGACGACAAATATATCCTATATTTTTGTTGGACACGTTCTCACCACCAACAGAAAACAACTTCCATTTCATATTATAATCAACTACAATATAAACATGGTGTCCATTGGCTGTGAACAATTAAAAACAAGAAAAAACACATTTCTAAATAATAATATACAATCTTATTAGTTTTCTCCTTTTTCTTTCTAGAATCCTAAAACTAGTTTTGAAATTATAATCAACTACAATGCTTCACCTTCTACAATATGAACATGGGGTCTACTGGCTGTCAACAATTAAAAACAAACAAAAAAATGTTTTCCCCCGCTAGCTTCTAGAACTCTCGTCTTCCTAAAACTCACTGGCTTCTAGAACTCTCGTCTTCATAAAACTCACTGGCTTCTAGAACTCACGTCTTCCTAAAACTCACTAGCTTCTAGAACTCTCGTCTTCCTAAAACTCACTAGCTTCTAGAACTCTCGTCTTCCTAAAACTCACTAGCTTCTAGAACTCTCGTCTTCCTAAAACTCACTAGATTCTAGAACTCTTATCTTCCTAAAACTCACTAGCTTCTAGAACTCTCGTCCCCTTGGAACGTCCCCAAACAAAACTCATCTCCAATACGGAAAAACATGCAGTCATAATAAATTGTGATCCATGACAACACACTGGCTACACGCAAAACACAAACATTTTGACTGCCCACCCTTGAGACAATCACCAAGTTGTCCTTAAAACGAACATGTCTGATTTCAAGAGGAAACTCCTGCAATATCCATAGTAACTTTCCACCTCACTGCGGAGCTTCTCTCTCTTTTCAGGGTTCACTAGATAGATTTGTTGTTGGATCGGGACACAGTCCCCAATGTCATGCTCTAGTACATTTGGGTTGGCACATCTGAGAATGAACTCTGATATTCTAAAAGATGGGCAACAACGTCAATTTATTATATCAGAAAATTGTCAGTTGATTACAAATATTAAATCTTACATAAATAATTATGATTACTAAATGTTACATAAATTGTAAAACTATCAAAACCAAATGTACACCCCTTTGTTAAAATGTTGTGGCAATAATTCACTTAATGGTGAGGCATGGAACAATAAAACATGTATCTTTATTAACACAAACATCTGCAGAAATCATATTACTTGTATTTATTTAAACAAGCTCCTTATAAACTGCACAAGCACCAGAAACACTGTTGTTTTGACAAGTAGCAATACATCACCGATATCGATTAGGGGGGAAATCAGGTTGTACGTGATGTTGAAACGAACACAACTAAAAAAACACACGGAAATGGGAGATATATTATACCTCACTGGTTAGAGGACAACCTGCAAAAGACAGTCAGCTACATTTTGGAGTGATGCATTTAAATTTAGGGGTCGCTAAACACTTATTTCTCATCACTCATCGATATCATGTTGAAATCAATTGTGCGAGAGGAGGTTGCATGCCCTGTTAAAACTAACATCTCAAAACCCACATGGAATCTGGGAATAATGTGTACATCCCTGGTTAGAGGACAATTTGTAGAAAACAGACAGATACATTTTGAAGTGTTGCATTTTGATTGAAGTGGGTCACCAACGCAGTAAGTGGAACACAACTCTTTTTTTGTTAGTAAATGTTTGATAAATCACATAAATAGTAACTCTTTCAATTCAGAGCCTGGATTTTCCCCCTGAGGCTAATATCCATATAATGTTGAAATCAATTGATAAGGGGGCAAATGTTTAGGCTTCTACATTGCGACATTATTAAAATATTCCTACAATGTATTTTTTTTTTTTACATTGTGACATTAATTCATTGATATCATGAAACAACTCCATGTATTTTCTGATGTTTAATCAGATATCTTTTATCAGTGTATCTCTTCCCACATTGATTACAGCTTTGAGATTTCTCCCCTGTGTGTGTTCTCTGGTGTACAGTCAGCTGGCTAGATGTAGAAAAACTCTTCCCACATTGACTACAGCTATATGGTTTCTCTCCTGTGTGTGTTCTCTGGTGTGAAGTCAGCTTGCTAGATGTATAAAAACTCTTCCCACATTGAGCACAGCCATAAGATTTCTCTCCTGTGTGTGTCCTATGGTGTATAGTTAGATAGCTAGATGTAGAAAAACTCTTCCCACATTGATTACAGCTATAAGATTTCTCTCCTGTGTGTGTTCTCTGGTGTGAAGTCAGCTTGCTAGATGTATAAAAACTCTTCCCACATTGAGCACAGCCATAAGATTTCTCTCCTGTGTGTGTCCTGTGGTGTATAGTTAGATAGCTAGATGTAGAAAAACTCTTCCCACATTGATTACAGCTATAAGATTTCTCTCCTGTGTGTGTTCTCTGGTGTAAAGTCAGCTTGCTATATGTATAAAAACTCTTCCCACACTGATCACAGCCATAGGATTTCTCTCCTGTGTGTGTTCTATGGTGTATAGTTAGATGGCTAGATTTAGAAAATCTCTTCCCACATTGATTACAGCTATAAGGTTTCTCTCCAGTGTGAATTCTTTGATGTATTTTAAGGTGTGATGAGTAGTTGAATCTCTTCCCACAGTCAGAGCAGCAGATAGATTTCTCTCCTGTGTGAACGACTGGTAGCTGGTGTTTCTTGAGGAGTTCTGATCTGGAGAGACTCTTCTCTGCCTCATCAGCATCATGATGTTGTTGAGGATCCCCAGAGGATCCAGGATAGTCACGTCTCTCTCCTGTGTGAACAACAAAGTCAGACAGATGGTTAAATGCCCACAACAGCAGAAATCCACTGTTTATTTGAGGTAAAAGGTGATGCCCAGAGCATACCCATGAAGTTGTACAATAATTTACATCTGTTAAATTATTCGATCATTAAGACAGTCAAGTTAGCAACAATCATATTTAGTCTTGTTTTCAAATTAGTGGTAACTAGAAAAAAGTTATTAAGTTGTTGAAATCCTAAGCAGTGTGCCAGAAGACTTTTGGTCTCCAATATAGGCCTCTTTCTGTGTTTGTTAAAATTGCGTCACGAGGGCACCTAATAACAAAATAGACCTACTGTAGGACCCATAACTTCACCTAACAACAAAATAGACCTACTGTAGGACCCATAACTTCACCTAACAACAACATAGACCTACTGTAGGACCCATAACTTCACCTAAAATAACATAGACCGAGGACTATAAATCATTTAATATTTCAGGTGAAACATGGAATATAAAATTTCTTTGTCATGACATTTCATAACCTGATCACCAGATAATTTTGTGAATAATCCCACTAGGCTACTCTGTAATGGGTTGTCATTCTAAATGTCCTGAATAAAGGAAAATAACTCTGTGTGTTGTATAATAGCCTATCCATCAAGGAACAGTTCTCTACACATTATGAGCTAAGTATCTCTGTGTCCAAACAGACTAACGAGACCCTACAGTAAATCAAGCAGACAATAACATTATAAACACCAATTTGTTAGGGATGTTGGATCCAACGTGGAGCACGGCATAACTGTCTTGACCAGAGTAATGAATGAAGAAGCACTTTGGTTGTTGTTGCATGTGGTGATGTTTGTCATTTGACTGGCATTCAGAAAATGATTTCCTGGATCAGCTGATGATGGTTGAACATGTGACTGTAACTAAACAGCTACAGTATTAAGAATGATGTGTAATTATTGAAAAACCACATTAATGAAAGTATCCATTTGGGTGTTGTCAATAAAGTTAAGGTGACTCTCTGTTAGAACCATTGGATTTAGCAAACTCTGAAATTATTTAGGATTTCTGTGTCCATGAAAACTGTTTTCCCAGCGTAATATAGGGAAACTAAATGTTAGGTAGGTAGAGTGCATTTCAGAGATCTGAATATGAAAAACTGTCCTAACAGGACAATAACCTAAACCACAAGGCCAAATCTACACTGGAGGAGCTTACCAATTGACATTGAATGTTCCTGAGTGGCCTAGTTACAGTTTGGACTTAAATCGTCTTTAAAATCTATGGAAAGACTTGAAAATGGCTTTCTAGCAATGATCAACAACCAACTTGACAGAACAGGAAGGATTTAAAAAAGAATAATGAATATTCACATGAAGATCAGTCACCTATTGGATGACATCACAACTTCCCATCAAGCCAACTCCTTGAATACCTTACTATGACATCACTCACTCCTAGTTTGCAGTTGCAAAATTACCTCCAGCAGGCCACAAATGTGCATGTGTCTGCTCAAACGGTCAGAAACAGACTCAATGAGGGTGGTATGAGGGCCCGACGTCCACAGGTGGGGGTTGTGCTTACAGCCCAACACCGTGCAGGATGTTTGGCATTTGCCAGAGAACACCAAGATTGGCAAATTCGCCACTGGCGCCCTGTGCTCTTCACAGATGAAAGCAGGTTCACACTGAGCACATGTGACAGACGTGACAGAGTCTGGAGACGCCGTGGAGAACGTTCTGCTGCCTGCAACATCCTCCAGCATGACCGGTTTGGCGATAGGTCAGTCATGGTGTGGGGTGGCATTTCTTTGTGGGGCCGCACAGCCCTCCATGTGCTCGCCAGAGGTAGCCTGACTGCCAATAGGTACCGAGATGAGATCCTCAGACCCCTTGTGAGACCATATGCTGACACATGCACATTTGTGGCCTGCTGGAGGTCATTTTGCAGGGCTCTGGCAGTGCACCTCCTTGCACAAAGGCGGAGGTAGCGGTCCTGCTGCTGGGTTGTTGCCCTCCTACGGCCTCCTTCACGCCTGATGTGCTGGCCTGTCTCCTGGTAGCGCCTCCATGCTCTGGACACTACGCTGACAGACACAGCAAACCTCTTTGCAACAGCTCGCATTGATATGCCATCCTGGATGAACTGCACTACCTGAGCCACTTGTGTGGGTTGTAGACTCCATCTCATGCTACCACTAGAGTGAGAGCACCGCCAGCATTCAAAAGTGACCAAAACATCAGCCAGGAAGCATAGGAACTGAGAAGTGGTCTGAGAAGTGGTCTGTGGTCACCACCTGCAGAATCACTCCTTTTTTGGGGGTGTCTTGCTAATTGCCCATAATTTCCACCTTTTGTCTATTCCATTTGCACAACAGCATGTGACATTTATTGTCAATCAGTGTTGCTTCCTAAGTGGACAGTTTGATTTCACAGAAGTGTGATTGACTTGGAGTTACATTGTGTTGTTTAAGTGTTCCCTTTATTTTTTTGAACAGTCTATATTCTATATATTCTTTATACTTTACTGTATTTATATATCACTTTTCAACAGGAAAAGTAAAAAATCCCTGGAGGACGTCATGAACAATTCCAGACAGTACAAAAACATATTCAAGTGTAGAATGGCCTTTCAAAAATCACACGTTACTTCAACAACTGCAGAGTTTGTGTCCCTGTTTTATAAGATAGTACTCACTGTATTTACTGGTGTTAATCAGATCAATGTCCCTGTTTTATAAGATAGTACTGACTGTATTTACTGGTGTTAATCAGATCAATGTCCCTGTTTTATAAGATAGTACTGACTGTATTTACTGGTGTTAATCAGATCAATGTCCCTGTTTTATAAGATAGTACTGACTGTATTTACTGGTGTTAATCAGATCAATGTCCCTGTTTTATAAGATAGTACTGACTGTATTTACTGGTGTTAATCAGATCAATCTCCCTGTTTTATAAGATAGTACTCACTGTATTTACTGGTGTTAACCAGATCTCCAGTCTTCTCTTCTTCGTCCTCCTCTAATGTGACAGTAATCTCCCCCTCTTCATCTTTCATTCCAAAAACGTCTTCATCTTCCTTCACTTCATCCTCCACTCCAAAAACTGCATCTTCCTCCTTTTCTTTCACAGTAACATCTTCCTCTTCTTTCACTGAAACGTCTTTCTCTTCTTCTTTCACTGTAACAGCCTCACCCTCTACTTCTTGTTTTACTGTGACATCCTCTTCTTCTTCCTCCTCTTTCACGACAATGTTCAGCCCCAGATATTCTTTCTCCGTCAAGCAGAGCACCTCTTCTTTAACAGTAGGGAATATGTTTAGGGAGCTCATGTTCGGGGATGTTAGCTAGCTAGCTAGCTATCATTAGCGACTAGGCTAGTGCTAATTTAACCAGCCAGCTACTATAGCTGACTAATAAAAAATAACGTAATATTATATTAAATAGGTTAACAAGTAGATACGACAGAAGTGTGTCGGAAACACAGTAGCTAATATAGACCGAAAGCGTATAAATAGCTTGAATCTTTCGGGTATGTTGGCTAGCAAGCTACCGAGGTGGTTGACGAGCTGTTTATGAAGTACCGTCCACTAGATTATACGTCACGCTGGCAGCGTCGCCTGAAAGACGCACGTCGCCATCTGCTGACCTATGGGAAACGAAGCTGAGGATCATATTTTATTTTCAGAAAAAGATTATTGTAAATGGATTTAATTAAATAATTCCCTTTATATTGAGACATACAAAGACAGGAATGTGTTGATTAATTAGTGCAAATATTTTTTTTTTTACTACAGCACATTTAAGGCAGTTTCATTAAGTTATACAGTACTACATCTAAATTAGCGGCTAGCTACTGTAGGTCCATACTGCTCCTACATGGTGTAACAATTCATCATGTAGATGTATATAATGAACAGACTAGGTCCATACTGCTCCTACATGGTGTAACAATACATGATGTAGATGTATATAATGAACAGATTAGGTCTATACTGCTCCTACTTGGTGTAACAATACATCATGTAGATGTATATAATGAACAGACTAGGTCTATACTGCTCCCACATGGTGTAACAATACATCATGTAGATGTATATAATGAACAGACTAGGTCTATACTGCACCTACACGGTGTAACAATACATCATGTAGATGTATATAATGAACAGACTAGGTCTATACTGCTCCTACACTGTGTAACAATACATAATGTAGATGTATATAATGAACAGACTAGGTCTATACTGCTCCTACACTGTGTAACAATACATAATGTAGATGTATATAATGAACAGACTAGGTCTATACTGCTCCTACACGGTGTAACAATACATAATGTAGATGTAAATAATGAACAGACTAGGTCTATACTGCTCCTACATGGTGTAACAATACATCATGTAGATGTATATAATGAACAGACTAGATCTATACTGCTCCTACGTGGTGTAAAAATACATGATGTAGATGTATATAATGAACAGACTAGGTCCATACTGCTCCTACACGGTGTAACAATACATCATCTAGATGTATATAATGAACAGACTAGGTCTATACTGCTCCTACACGGTGTAACAATACATCATGTAGATGTATATAATGAAAAGACTAGGTCCATACGGCTCCTACATGGTGTAACAATACATCATGTAGATGTATATAATAAACAGACTAGGTCTACACTGCTCCTACATGGTGTAACAATAAATCATGTACATGTATATAATGAACAGACAAGGTCTATACTGCTCCTACATGGTGTAACAATACATCATGTACATGTATATAATTAACAGACTAGGTCTATACTGCTCCTACATGGTGTAACAATACATCATGTAGATGTATATAATGAACAGACTAGGTCTATACTGCTCCTACATGGTGTAACAATACATCATGTAGATGTATATAATGAACAGACTAGGTCTATACTGCTCCTACACTGTGAACAATACATAATGTAGATGTATATAATGAACAGACTAGGTCCATACTGCTCCTACATGGTGTAACAATACATCATGTAGATGTATATAATGAACAGACTAGGTCTATACTGCTCCTACACGGTGTAACAATACATCATGTAGATGTATATGATGAACAGACTAGGTCTATACTGCTCCTACACGGTGTGACAATACATCATGTAGATGTATATAATGAACAGACTAGGTCCATACTGCTCCTACACGGTGTAACAATACATCATGTAGATGTATATAATGAACAGACTAGGTCTATACTGCTCCTACACGGTGTAACAATACATCATGTAGATGTATATAATGAACAGACTAGGTCCATACTGCTCCTACATGGTGTAACAATACATCATGTAGATGTATATAATGAACAGACTAGGTCTATACTGCTCCTACACTGTATAACAATACATAATGTAGATGTATACAATGAACAGACTAGGTCCATACTGCTCCTACATGGTGTAACAATACATCATGTAGATGTATATAATGAACAGACTAGGTCCATACTGCTCCTACACGGTGTAACAATACATCATGTAGATATATAAAATGAACAGACTAGGTCTATACTGCTCCTACACGGTGTAACAATACATCATGTAGATGTATATAATGAACAGACAATGTCCATACTGCTCCTACATGGTGTAACAATACTTCATATAGATGTATATAATGAATATACTAGGTCTATACTGCTCCTACATGGTGTAACAATACATCATGTAGATGTATATAATGAAAAGACTAGATCTATACTGCTCCAACGTGGTGTAAAAATACATGATGTAGATGTATATAATGAACAGACTAGGTCCATACTGCTCCTACACGGTGTAACAATACATCATGTAGATCTATATAATGAACAGACTAGGTCCATACTGCTCCTACATGGTGTAACAATACATCATGTAGATGTATATAATGAACAGACTAGGTCTATACTGCTCCTACATGGTGTAACAATACATCATGTAGATGTATATAATGAACAGACTAGGTCTATACTGCTCCTGCATGGTGTAACAACACATCATGTAGATGTATATAATGAACAGACTAGGTCTATACTGCTCCTACGTGGTTTAACAATACATGATGTAGATGTATATAATGAACAGACTAGGTCTATACTGCTCCTACATGGTGTAACAATACATCATGTAGATGTATATAATGAACAGACTAGGTCTATACTGCTCCTACACTGTGAACAATACATAATGTAGATGTATATAATGAACAGACTAGGTCCATACTGCTCCTACACGGTGTAACATTACATCATGTAGATCTATATAATGAACAGACTAGGTCCATACTGCTCTTACATGGTGTAACAATACATCATGTAGATGTATATAATGAACAGACTAGGTCTATACTGCTCCTACATGGTGTAACAATACATCATGTAGATGTATATAATGAACAGACTAGGTCTATACTGCTCCTGCATGGTGTAACAATACATCATGTAGATGTATATAATGAACAGACTAGGTCTATACTGCTCATACATGGTGTAACAATACATCATGTAGATGTATATAATGAACAGACTAGGTCTATACTGCTCCTACACGGTGTAACAATACATGATGTAGATGTATGTAATGAACAGACTAGGTCTATACTGCTCATACATGGTGTAACAATACATCATGTAGATGTATATAATGAACAGACTAGGTCTATACTGCTCCTACATGGTGTAACAATACATGATGTAGATGTATGTAATGAACAGACTAGGTCTATACTGCTCATACATGGTGTAACAATACATCATGTAGATGTATATAATGAACAGACTAGGTCTATACTGCTCCTTCATGGTGTAACAATACATCATGTAGATGTATATAATGAACAGACTAGGTCTATACTGCTCCTACATGGTGTAACAATACATGATGTAGATGTATGTAATGAACAAACTAGGTCTATACTGCTCCTACACGGTGTAACAGTACATCATGTAGATGTATTTAATGAACAGACTAGGTCTATACTGCTCCTACATGGTGTAACAACACATCATGTAGATGTATATAATGAACAGACTTGGTCTATACTGCTCCTACACGGTGTAACAATTCATCATGTAGATGTATATAATGAACAGACTAGGTCTATACTGCTCCTACATGGTGTAACAATACATCATGTAGATGTATATAATGAACAGACTAGGTCTATACTGCTCCTTCATGGTGTAACAATACATCATGTAGATGTATATAATGAACAGACTAGGTCTATACTGCTCCTACATGGTGTAACAATACATGATGTAGATGTATGTAATGAACAGACTAGGTCTATACTGCTCCTACATGGTGTAACAATACATCATGTAGATGTATATAATGAACAGACTAGGTCTATACTGCTCCTACATGGTGTAACAATACATGATGTAGATGTATGTAATGAACAGACTAGGTCTATACTGCTCATACATGGTGTAACAATACATCATGTAGATGTATATAATGAACAGACTAGGTCTATACTGCTCCTTCATGGTGTAACAATACATCATGTAGATGTATATAATGAACAGACTAGGTCTATACTGCTCCTACATGGTGTAACAATACATGATGTAGATGTATGTAATGAACAGACTAGGTCTATACTGCTCCTACACGGTGTAACAGTACATCATGTAGATGTATTTAACCTGTTATGGCTGCACGCTGAATATTGAAAAAACTGGAAAATGTGTGCACATTTTCAAACGGCCTCCTAAGAAACTTTTTATTTTCCAATATGCATATATTTACTACTGTTGGATAGATAACAGTCTGTAGTTTCTAAAAAGGTTTGAATTGTTTCTCTAAGTCGAACAGAAATATTTTTACAGCCATTTTCCCAGCCGAATTGAGTTTCCCAAAATGCGATGTGTCTCTTTAAGACCTTCTCTATAAAAGGCCATTTGACTTGGGACCATAGGGACACGTCAGAGGCGTACGTCAGACTGTAATGCGGAAGTGAGAATTGAAAGGGGTCGAATATCTCGTCCCTGGACTGAATAACAGAACTTCTTGTGAGACCTGCGCAGTTAAAATAAAAATCCGGGCGCGAAGGATAATTTGATCTCGGCTTCTGGAACAAGGTAGATAACTTTGAATATGATGCCTGACTACGATATTATTTGCTACATGTCACAAAATCATCCTAAAGTATGTTTTTTCAATATACTTTAATTATATTATTGCAATTTATTCTGGACTTTAGATGTGAAACGACGGAAGAATTTTTTGAAGAAACGCTTTCTGGCGCAGCAATGCTACCGTGCTAGCTAACCAAAGAGGGAAATCATTCGTTCTGGAACCCAACTAAAGACTCTACTGGACATTGGACCCCGTTACAACATTCTGATGGAGTACCAAGAAAGATAAGACCCAATTTGGGATGCTTTTTCATATATATGTCGAACTGTTGAATGCTAACTCTGCTAACTATGCTAGGCTAGCGCTTGACTAGAATCAATGCTGCCTTATGCTAGCTTATGATGTTAGCTAATATAACGATATATTGTGTTTTCGCTGTAAAACACTTCAAAAATCGGAAATGTTGTCTGTATTCACAAGATATCTGTCTTTCATTAGTTATCCACCATATGTTTTTCTGAAATGTTTTATGAGGTGTAATTAGTAGCCGACGTTGGTGTATGTATTTTCTCTGGCTACTCCCGGCTGGATTCAGACTGTAGCTATGTATTAGCATTTTTGGGTAGCATCAATGTAAAACTGATTTATAGCTAAAATATGCACTTTTTATGAACAAAACATAGATTTATTGTGTAACATGTTATATGACTGTCATCTGAGGTCGTTTTTTCTGGGCTCTTTAGGTTGGTTTTAGTTTATTTCGGTTGGTTGTGCATGCTACTTCAATCATAATTCATACTTCATAATCATAATTCATACGTGTCTGTCCACTTTTGTATTTGGTGGTGAGCTAACATAAATATATGTGGTGTTTTCTCTGTAAAACATTTAAAAAATCGGACATGTTGGCTGGATTGACAAGATGTTTATCTTTCAAATGCTGTATTGGACTTGTTAATGTGTAAAAGTTAAATATTTTTAAAAAATAGATTTTGAATTTCGCGCTCTGCAGGGGTGTCATTTTCGGTCCGAGGTCGGGCTTGCACCCCAAACAGGTTTTAATGAACAGACTAGGTCTATACTGCTCCTACATGGTGTAACAACACATCATGTAGATGTATATAATGAACAGACTTGGTCTATACTGCTCCTACACGGTGTAACAATTCATCATGTAGATGTATATAATGAACAGACTAGGTCTATACTGCTCCTACATGGTGTAACAATACATCATGTAGATGTATATAATGAACAGACTAGGTCTATACTGCTCCTACACGGTGTAACAATACATGATGTAGATGTATATAATGAACAGACTAGGTCTATGCTGCTCCTACATGGTGTAACAATACATCATGTAGATGTATATAATGAACAGACTAGGTCTATACTGCTCCTTCATGGTGTAACAATACATCATGTAGATGTATATAATGAACAGACTAGGTCTATACTGCTCCTACATGGTGTAACAATACATGATGTAGATGTATGTAATGAACAGACTAGGTCTATAATGCTCCTACATGGTGTAACAATACATCATGTAGATGTATATAATGAACAGACTAGGTCTATACTGCTCCTACATGGTGTAACAATACATGATGTAGATGTATGTAATGAACAGACTAGGTCTATACTGCTCATACATGGTGTAACAATACATCATGTAGATGTATATAATGAACAGACTAGGTCTATACTGCTCCTTCATGGTGTAACAATACATCATGTAGATGTATATAATGAACAGACTAGGTCTATACTGCTCCTACATGGTGTAACAATACATGATGTAGATGTATGTAATGAACAGACTAGGTCTATACTGCTCATACATGGTGTAACAATACATCATGTAGATGTATATAATGAACAGACTAGGTCTATACTGCTCCTACATGGTGTAACAATACATGATGTAGATGTATGTAATGAACAGACTAGGTCTATACTGCTCATACATGGTGTAACAATACATCATGTAGATGTATATAATGAACAGACTAGGTCTATACTGCTCCTTCATGGTGTAACAATACATCATGTAGATGTATATAATGAACAGACTAGGTCTATACTGCTCCTACATGGTGTAACAATACATGATGTAGATGTATGTAATGAACAGACTAGGTCTATACTGCTCCTACACGGTGTAACAGTACATCATGTAGAAGTATTTAATGAACAGACTAGGTCTATACTGCTCCTACATGTTGTAACAACACATCATGTAGATGTATATAATGAACAGACTTGGTCTATACTGCTCCTACACGGTGTAACAATTCATCATGTAGATGTATATAATGAACAGACTAGGTCTATACTGCTCCTACATGGTGTAACAATACATCATGTAGATGTATATAATGAACAGACTAGGTCTATACTGCTCCTACATGGTGTAACAATACATGATGTAGATGTATATAATGAACAGACTAGGTCTATGCTGCTCCTACATGGTGTAACAACACATCATGTAGATGTATATAATGAACAGACTAGGTCTATACTGCTCCTACATGGTGTAACAATACATCATGTAGATGTATATAATGAACAGACTAGGTCTATACTGCTCCTACATGGTGTAACAATACATCATGTAGATGTATATAATGAACAGACTAGGTCTTTACTGCTCCTACATGGTGTAACAATACATGATGTAGATGTATATAATGAACAGACTAGGTCTATGCTGCTCCTACATGGTGTAACAACACATCATGTAGATGTATATAATGAACAGACTAGGTCTATACTGCTCCTACATGGTGTAACAATACATCATGTAGATGTATATAATGAACAGACTAGGTCTATACTGCTCCTACATGGTGTAACAATACATCATGTAGATGTATGTAATGAACAGACTAGGTCTATACTGCTCATACATGGTGTAACAATACATCATGTTGATGTATATAATGAACAGACTAGGTCTATACTGCTCCTTCATGGTGTAACAATACATAATGTAGATGTATATAATGAACAGACTAGGTCTATACTGCTCCTACATGGTGTAACAATACATGATGTAGATGTATGTAATGAACAGACTAGGTCTATACTGCTCCTACACGGTGTAACAGTACATCATGTAGATGTATTTAATGAACAGACTAGGTCTATACTGCTCCTACATGGTGTAACAACACATCATGTAGATGTATATAATGAACAGACTTGGTCTATACTGCTCCTACACGGTGTAACAATTAATCATGTAGATGTATATAATGAACAGACTAGGTCTATACTGCTCCGACATGGTGTAACAATACATCATGTAGATGTATATAATGAACAGACTAGGTCTATACTTCTCCTACATGGTGTAACAATACATGATGTAGATGTATATAATGAACAGACTAGGTCTATGCTGCTCCTACATGGTGTAACAACACATCATGTAGATGTATATAATGAACAGACTAGGTCTATACTGCTCCTACATGGTGTAACAATACATCATGTAGATGTATATAATGAACAGACTAGGTCTATACTGCTCCTACATGGTGTAACAATACATCATGTAGATGTATATAATGAACAGACTAGGTCTATACTGCTCCTACATGGTGTAACAATACATGATGTAGATGTATATAATGAACAGACTAGGTCAATACTGCTCCTACATGGTGTAACAATACATCATGTAGATGTATATAATGAACAGACTAGGTCTATACTGCTCCTACACTGTATAACAATACATAATGTAGATGTATACAATGAACAGACTAGGCCCATACTGCTCCTACATGGTGTAACAATACATCATGTGGATGTATATAATGAACAGACTAGGTCCATACTGCTCCTACACGGTGTAACAATACATCATGTAGATGTATAAAATGAACAGACTAGGTCTATACTGCTCCTACACGGTGTAACAATACATCATGTAGATGTATATAATGAACAGACTAGGTCTATACTGCTCCTACATGGTGTAACAATACATGATGTAGATGTATATAATGAACAGACTAGGTCTATGCTGCTCCTACATGGTGTAACAACACATCATGTAGATGTATATAATGAACAGACTAGGTCTATACTGCTCCTACATGGTGTAACAATACATCATGTAGATGTATATAATGAACAGACTAGGTCTATACTGCTCCTACATGGTGTAACAATACATCATGTAGATGTATATAATGAAAAGACTAGATCTATACTGCTCCTACCTGGTGTAAAAATACATGATGTAGATGTATATAATGAACAGACTAGGTCCATACTGCTCCTACACGGTGTAACAATACATCATCTAGATGTATATAATGAACAGACTAGGTCTATACTGCTCCTACACGGTGTAACAATACATCATGTAGATGTATATAATGAAAAGACTAGGTCCATACTGCTCCTACATAGTGTAACAATACATCATGTAGATGTATATAATGAACAGACTAGGTCTATACTGCTCCTACATGGTGTAACAATACATGATGTAGATGTATATAATGAACAGACTAGGTCTATACTGCTCCTACATGGTGTAACAATACATGATGTAGATGTATATAATGAACAGACTAGGTCTATACTGCTCCTACATGGTGTAACAACACAATTGGTAGATGTATATAATGAACAGACTAGGTCTATACTGCTCATACATGGTGTAACAATACATCATGTAGATGTATATAATGAACAGACTAGGTCTATACTGCTCCTACACGGTGTAACAATACATCATGTAGATGTATATAATGAACAGACTAGGTCCATACTGCTCCTACATGGTGTAACAATACATCATGTAGATGTATATAATGAACAGACTAGGTCTATACTGCTCCTACATGGTGTAACAATACATGATGTAGATGTATGTAATGAACAGACTAGGTCTATACTGCTCATACATGGTGTAACAATACATCATGTAGATGTATATAATGAACAGACTAGGTCTATACTGCTCCTACATGGTGTAACAATACATGATGTAGATGTATGTAATGAACAGACTAGGTCTATACTGCTCCTACACGGTGTAACAGTACATCATGTAGATGTATTTAATGAACAGACTAGGTCTATACTGCTCCTACATGGTGTAACAACACATCATGTAGATGTATATAATGAACAGACTTGGTCTATACTGCTCCTACACGGTGTAACAATTCATCATGTAGATGTATATAATGAACAGACTAGGTCTATACTGCTCCTACATGGTGTAACAATACATCATGTAGATGTATATAATGAACAGACTAGGTCTATACTGCTCCTACATGGTGTAACAATACATGATGTAGATGTATATAATGAACAGACTAGGTCTATGCTGCTCCTACATGGTGTAACAACACATCATGTAGATGTATATAATGAACAGACTAGGTCTATACTGCTCCTACATGGTGTAACAATACATCATGTAGATGTATATAATGAACAGACTAGGTCTATACTGCTCCTACATGGTGTAACAATACATGATGTAGATGTATATAATGAACAGACTAGGTCTATGCTGCTCCTACATGGTGTAACAACACATCATGTAGATGTATATAATGAACAGACTAGGTCTATACTGCTCCTACATGGTGTAACAATACATCATGTAGATGTATATAATGAACAGACTAGGTCTATACTGCTCCTACATGGTGTAACAATACATCATGTAGATGTATATAATGAACAGACTAGGTCTATACTGCTCCTACATGGTGTAACAATACATGATGTAGATGTATATAATGAACAGACTAGGTCTATGCTGCTCCTACATGGTGTAACAACACATCATGTAGATGTATTTAATGAACAGACTAGGTCTATACTGCTCCTACATGGTGTAACAACACATCATGTAGATGTATATAATGAACAGACTTGGTCTATACTGCTCCTACACGGTGTAACAATTAATCATGTAGATGTATATAATGAACAGACTAGGTCTATACTGCTCCGACATGGTGTAACAATACATCATGTAGATGTATATAATGAACAGACTAGGTCTATACTGCTCCTACATGGTGTAACAATACATCATGTAGATGTATATAATGAACAGACTAGGTCTATACTGCTCCTACATGGTGTAACAATACATGATGTAGATGTATATAATGAACAGACTAGGTCAATACTGCTCCTACATGGTGTAAAAATACATCATGTAGATGTATATAATGAACAGACTAAGTCTATACTGCTCCTACACGGTGTAACAATACATCATGTAGATGTATATAATGAACAGACTAGGTCTATACTGCTCCTACACTGTATAACAATACATCATGTAGATGTATATAATGAACAGACTAGGTCTATACTGCTCCTTCATGGTGTAACAATACATCATGTAGATGTATATAATGAACAGACTAGGTCTATACTGCTCCTACATGGTGTAACAATACATGATGTAGATGTATGTAATGAACAGACTAGGTCTATACTGCTCCTACATGGTGTAACAATACATCATGTAGATGTATATAATGAACAGACTAGGTCTATACTGCTCCTACATGGTGTAACAATACATGATGTAGATGTATGTAATGAACAGACTAGGTCTATACTGCTCATACATGGTGTAACAATACATCATGTAGATGTATATAATGAACAGACTAGGTCTATACTGCTCCTTCATGGTGTAACAATACATCATGTAGATGTATATAATGAACAGACTAGGTCTATACTGCTCCTACATGGTGTAACAATACATGATGTAGATGTATGTAATGAACAGACTAGGTCTATACTGCTCCTACACGGTGTAACAGTACATCATGTAGATGTATTTAACCTGTTATGGCTGCACGCTGAATATTGAAAAAACTGGAAAATGTGTGCACATTTTCAAACGGCCTCCTAAGAAACTTTTTATTTTCCAATATGCATATATTTACTACTGTTGGATAGATAACAGTCTGTAGTTTCTAAAAAGGTTTGAATTGTTTCTCTAAGTCGAACAGAAATATTTTTACAGCCATTTTCCCAGCCGAATTGAGTTTCCCAAAATGCGATGTGTCTCTTTAAGACCTTCTCTATAAAAGGCCATTTGACTTGGGACCATAGGGACACGTCAGAGGCGTACGTCAGACTGTAATGCGGAAGTGAGAATTGAAAGGGGTCGAATATCTCGTCCCTGGACTGAATAACAGAACTTCTTGTGAGACCTGCGCAGTTAAAATAAAAATCCGGGCGCGAAGGATAATTTGATCTCGGCTTCTGGAACAAGGTAGATAACTTTGAATATGATGCCTGACTACGATATTATTTGCTACATGTCACAAAATCATCCTAAAGTATGTTTTTTCAATATACTTTAATTATATTATTGCAATTTATTCTGGACTTTAGATGTGAAACGACGGAAGAATTTTTTGAAGAAACGCTTTCTGGCGCAGCAATGCTACCGTGCTAGCTAACCAAAGAGGGAAATCATTCGTTCTGGAACCCAACTAAAGACTCTACTGGACATTGGACCCCGTTACAACATTCTGATGGAGTACCAAGAAAGATAAGACCCAATTTGGGATGCTTTTTCATATATATGTCGAACTGTTGAATGCTAACTCTGCTAACTATGCTAGGCTAGCGCTTGACTAGAATCAATGCTGCCTTATGCTAGCTTATGATGTTAGCTAATATAACGATATATTGTGTTTTCGCTGTAAAACACTTCAAAAATCGGAAATGTTGTCTGTATTCACAAGATATCTGTCTTTCATTAGTTATCCACCATATGTTTTTCTGAAATGTTTTATGAGGTGTAATTAGTAGCCGACGTTGGTGTATGTATTTTCTCTGGCTACTCCCGGCTGGATTCAGACTGTAGCTATGTATTAGCATTTTTGGGTAGCATCAATGTAAAACTGATTTATAGCTAAAATATGCACTTTTTATGAACAAAACATAGATTTATTGTGTAACATGTTATATGACTGTCATCTGAGGTCGTTTTTTCTGGGCTCTTTAGGTTGGTTTTAGTTTATTTCGGTTGGTTGTGCATGCTACTTCAATCATAATTCATACTTCATAATCATAATTCATACGTGTCTGTCCACTTTTGTATTTGGTGGTGAGCTAACATAAATATATGTGGTGTTTTCTCTGTAAAACATTTAAAAAATCGGACATGTTGGCTGGATTGACAAGATGTTTATCTTTCAAATGCTGTATTGGACTTGTTAATGTGTAAAAGTTAAATATTTTTAAAAAATAGATTTTGAATTTCGCGCTCTGCAGGGGTGTCATTTTCGGTCCGAGGTCGGGCTTGCACCCCAAACAGGTTTTAATGAACAGACTAGGTCTATACTGCTCCTACATGGTGTAACAACACATCATGTAGATGTATATAATGAACAGACTTGGTCTATACTGCTCCTACACGGTGTAACAATTCATCATGTAGATGTATATAATGAACAGACTAGGTCTATACTGCTCCTACATGGTGTAACAATACATCATGTAGATGTATATAATGAACAGACTAGGTCTATACTGCTCCTACACGGTGTAACAATACATGATGTAGATGTATATAATGAACAGACTAGGTCTATGCTGCTCCTACATGGTGTAACAATACATCATGTAGATGTATATAATGAACAGACTAGGTCTATACTGCTCCTTCATGGTGTAACAATACATCATGTAGATGTATATAATGAACAGACTAGGTCTATACTGCTCCTACATGGTGTAACAATACATGATGTAGATGTATGTAATGAACAGACTAGGTCTATACTGCTCCTACATGGTGTAACAATACATCATGTAGATGTATATAATGAACAGACTAGGTCTATACTGCTCCTACATGGTGTAACAATACATGATGTAGATGTATGTAATGAACAGACTAGGTCTATACTGCTCATACATGGTGTAACAATACATCATGTAGATGTATATAATGAACAGACTAGGTCTATACTGCTCCTTCATGGTGTAACAATACATCATGTAGATGTATATAATGAACAGACTAGGTCTATACTGCTCCTACATGGTGTAACAATACATGATGTAGATGTATGTAATGAACAGACTAGGTCTATACTGCTCATACATGGTGTAACAATACATCATGTAGATGTATATAATGAACAGACTAGGTCTATACTGCTCCTACATGGTGTAACAATACATGATGTAGATGTATGTAATGAACAGACTAGGTCTATACTGCTCATACATGGTGTAACAATACATCATGTAGATGTATATAATGAACAGACTAGGTCTATACTGCTCCTTCATGGTGTAACAATACATCATGTAGATGTATATAATGAACAGACTAGGTCTATACTGCTCCTACATGGTGTAACAATACATGATGTAGATGTATGTAATGAACAGACTAGGTCTATACTGCTCCTACACGGTGTAACAGTACATCATGTAGAAGTATTTAATGAACAGACTAGGTCTATACTGCTCCTACATGTTGTAACAACACATCATGTAGATGTATATAATGAACAGACTTGGTCTATACTGCTCCTACACGGTGTAACAATTCATCATGTAGATGTATATAATGAACAGACTAGGTCTATACTGCTCCTACATGGTGTAACAATACATCATGTAGATGTATATAATGAACAGACTAGGTCTATACTGCTCCTACATGGTGTAACAATACATGATGTAGATGTATATAATGAACAGACTAGGTCTATGCTGCTCCTACATGGTGTAACAACACATCATGTAGATGTATATAATGAACAGACTAGGTCTATACTGCTCCTACATGGTGTAACAATACATCATGTAGATGTATATAATGAACAGACTAGGTCTATACTGCTCCTACATGGTGTAACAATACATCATGTAGATGTATATAATGAACAGACTAGGTCTTTACTGCTCCTACATGGTGTAACAATACATGATGTAGATGTATATAATGAACAGACTAGGTCTATGCTGCTCCTACATGGTGTAACAACACATCATGTAGATGTATATAATGAACAGACTAGGTCTATACTGCTCCTACATGGTGTAACAATACATCATGTAGATGTATATAATGAACAGACTAGGTCTATACTGCTCCTACATGGTGTAACAATACATCATGTAGATGTATGTAATGAACAGACTAGGTCTATACTGCTCATACATGGTGTAACAATACATCATGTTGATGTATATAATGAACAGACTAGGTCTATACTGCTCCTTCATGGTGTAACAATACATAATGTAGATGTATATAATGAACAGACTAGGTCTATACTGCTCCTACATGGTGTAACAATACATGATGTAGATGTATGTAATGAACAGACTAGGTCTATACTGCTCCTACACGGTGTAACAGTACATCATGTAGATGTATTTAATGAACAGACTAGGTCTATACTGCTCCTACATGGTGTAACAACACATCATGTAGATGTATATAATGAACAGACTTGGTCTATACTGCTCCTACACGGTGTAACAATTAATCATGTAGATGTATATAATGAACAGACTAGGTCTATACTGCTCCGACATGGTGTAACAATACATCATGTAGATGTATATAATGAACAGACTAGGTCTATACTTCTCCTACATGGTGTAACAATACATGATGTAGATGTATATAATGAACAGACTAGGTCTATGCTGCTCCTACATGGTGTAACAACACATCATGTAGATGTATATAATGAACAGACTAGGTCTATACTGCTCCTACATGGTGTAACAATACATCATGTAGATGTATATAATGAACAGACTAGGTCTATACTGCTCCTACATGGTGTAACAATACATCATGTAGATGTATATAATGAACAGACTAGGTCTATACTGCTCCTACATGGTGTAACAATACATGATGTAGATGTATATAATGAACAGACTAGGTCAATACTGCTCCTACATGGTGTAACAATACATCATGTAGATGTATATAATGAACAGACTAGGTCTATACTGCTCCTACACTGTATAACAATACATAATGTAGATGTATACAATGAACAGACTAGGCCCATACTGCTCCTACATGGTGTAACAATACATCATGTGGATGTATATAATGAACAGACTAGGTCCATACTGCTCCTACACGGTGTAACAATACATCATGTAGATGTATAAAATGAACAGACTAGGTCTATACTGCTCCTACACGGTGTAACAATACATCATGTAGATGTATATAATGAACAGACTAGGTCTATACTGCTCCTACATGGTGTAACAATACATGATGTAGATGTATATAATGAACAGACTAGGTCTATGCTGCTCCTACATGGTGTAACAACACATCATGTAGATGTATATAATGAACAGACTAGGTCTATACTGCTCCTACATGGTGTAACAATACATCATGTAGATGTATATAATGAACAGACTAGGTCTATACTGCTCCTACATGGTGTAACAATACATCATGTAGATGTATATAATGAAAAGACTAGATCTATACTGCTCCTACCTGGTGTAAAAATACATGATGTAGATGTATATAATGAACAGTCTAGGTCCATACTGCTCCTACACGGTGTAACAATACATCATCTAGATGTATATAATGAACAGACTAGGTCTATACTGCTCCTACACGGTGTAACAATACATCATGTAGATGTATATAATGAAAAGACTAGGTCCATACTGCTCCTACATAGTGTAACAATACATCATGTAGATGTATATAATGAACAGACTAGGTCTATACTGCTCCTACATGGTGTAACAATACATGATGTAGATGTATATAATGAACAGACTAGGTCTATACTGCTCCTACATGGTGTAACAATACATGATGTAGATGTATATAATGAACAGACTAGGTCTATACTGCTCCTACATGGTGTAACAACACAATTGGTAGATGTATATAATGAACAGACTAGGTCTATACTGCTCATACATGGTGTAACAATACATCATGTAGATGTATATAATGAACAGACTAGGTCTATACTGCTCCTACACGGTGTAACAATACATCATGTAGATGTATATAATGAACAGACTAGGTCCATACTGCTCCTACATGGTGTAACAATACATCATGTAGATGTATATAATGAACAGACTAGGTCTATACTGCTCCTACATGGTGTAACAATACATGATGTAGATGTATGTAATGAACAGACTAGGTCTATACTGCTCATACATGGTGTAACAATACATCATGTAGATGTATATAATGAACAGACTAGGTCTATACTGCTCCTACATGGTGTAACAATACATGATGTAGATGTATGTAATGAACAGACTAGGTCTATACTGCTCCTACACGGTGTAACAGTACATCATGTAGATGTATTTAATGAACAGACTAGGTCTATACTGCTCCTACATGGTGTAACAACACATCATGTAGATGTATATAATGAACAGACTTGGTCTATACTGCTCCTACACGGTGTAACAATTCATCATGTAGATGTATATAATGAACAGACTAGGTCTATACTGCTCCTACATGGTGTAACAATACATCATGTAGATGTATATAATGAACAGACTAGGTCTATACTGCTCCTACATGGTGTAACAATACATGATGTAGATGTATATAATGAACAGACTAGGTCTATGCTGCTCCTACATGGTGTAACAACACATCATGTAGATGTATATAATGAACAGACTAGGTCTATACTGCTCCTACATGGTGTAACAATACATCATGTAGATGTATATAATGAACAGACTAGGTCTATACTGCTCCTACATGGTGTAACAATACATGATGTAGATGTATATAATGAACAGACTAGGTCTATGCTGCTCCTACATGGTGTAACAACACATCATGTAGATGTATATAATGAACAGACTAGGTCTATACTGCTCCTACATGGTGTAACAATACATCATGTAGATGTATATAATGAACAGACTAGGTCTATACTGCTCCTACATGGTGTAACAATACATCATGTAGATGTATATAATGAACAGACTAGGTCTATACTGCTCCTACATGGTGTAACAATACATGATGTAGATGTATATAATGAACAGACTAGGTCTATGCTGCTCCTACATGGTGTAACAACACATCATGTAGATGTATTTAATGAACAGACTAGGTCTATACTGCTCCTACATGGTGTAACAACACATCATGTAGATGTATATAATGAACAGACTTGGTCTATACTGCTCCTACACGGTGTAACAATTAATCATGTAGATGTATATAATGAACAGACTAGGTCTATACTGCTCCGACATGGTGTAACAATACATCATGTAGATGTATATAATGAACAGACTAGGTCTATACTGCTCCTACATGGTGTAACAATACATCATGTAGATGTATATAATGAACAGACTAGGTCTATACTGCTCCTACATGGTGTAACAATACATGATGTAGATGTATATAATGAACAGACTAGGTCAATACTGCTCCTACATGGTGTAAAAATACATCATGTAGATGTATATAATGAACAGACTAAGTCTATACTGCTCCTACACGGTGTAACAATACATCATGTAGATGTATATAATGAACAGACTAGGTCTATACTGCTCCTACACTGTATAACAATACATAATGTAGATGTATACAATGAACAGACTAGGTCCATACTGCTCCTACATGGTGTAACAATACATCATGTGGATGTATATAATGAACAGACTAGGTCCATACTGCTCCTACACGGTGTAACAATACATCATGTAGATGTATAAAATGAACAGACTAGGTCTATACTGCTCCTACACGGTGTAACAATACATCATGTAGATGTATATAATGAACAGACTAGGTCTATACTGCTCCTACATGGTGTAACAATACATGATGTAGATGTATATAATGAACAGACTAGGTCTATGCTGCTCCTACATGGTGTAACAACACATCATGTAGATGTATATAATGAACAGACTAGGTCTATACTGCTCCTACATGGTGTAACAATACATCATGTAGATGTATATAATGAAAAGACTAGATCTATACTGCTCCTACCTGGTGTAAAAATACATGATGTAGATGTATATAATGAACAGACTAGGTCCATACTGCTCCTACACGGTGTAACAATACATCATCTAGATGTATATAATGAACAGACTAGGTCTATACTGCTCCTACACGGTGTAACAGTACATCATGTAGATGTATTTAATGAACAGACTAGGTCTATACTGCTCCTACATGGTGTAACAACACATCATGTAGATGTATATAATGAACAGACTTGGTCTATACTGCTCCTACACGGTGTAACAATTCATCATGTAGATGTATATAATGAACAGACTAGGTCTATACTGCTCCTACATGGTGTAACAATACATCATGTAGATGTATATAATGAACAGACTAGGTCTATACTGCTCCTACATGGTGTAACAATACATGATGTAGATGTATATAATGAACAGACTAGGTCTATGCTGCTCCTACATGGTGTAACAACACATCATGTAGATGTAAATAATGAACAGACTAGGTCTATACTGCTCCTACATGGTGTAACAATACATCATGTAGATGTATATAATGAACAGACTAGGTCTATACTGCTCCTACATGGTGTAACAATACATCATGTAGATGTATATAATGAACAGACTAGGTCTATACTGCTCCTACATGGTGTAACAATACATGATGTAGATGTATATAATGAACAGACTAGGTCTATGCTGCTCCTACATGGTGTAACAACACATCATGTAGATGTATATAATGAACAGACTAGGTCTATACTACTCCTACATGGTGTAACAATACATCATGTAGATGTATATAATGAACAGACTAGGTCTATACTGCTCCTACATGGTGTAACAATACATGATGTAGATGTATGTAATGAACAGACTAGGTCTATACTGCTCATACATGGTGTAACAATACATCATGTAGATGTATATAATGAACAGACTAGGTCTATACTGCTCCTTCATGGTGTAACAATACATCATGTAGATGTATATAATGAACAGACTAGGTCTATACTGCTCCTACATGGTGTAACAATACATGATGTAGATGTATGTAATGAACAGACTAGGTCTATACTGCTCCTACACGGTGTAACAGTACATCATGTAGATGTATTTAATGAACAGACTAGGTCTATACTGCTCCTACATGGTGTAACAACACATTTGGTAGATGTATATAATGAACAGACTAGGTCTATACTGCTCCTACATGGTGTAACAATACATCATGTAGATGTATATAATGAACAGACTAGGTCTATACTGCTCCTACACGGTGTAACAATACATCATGTAGATGTATATAATGAACAGACTAGGTCCATACTGCTCCTACATGGTGTAACAATACATCATGTAGATGTATATAATGAACAGACTAGGTCTATACTGCTCCTACATGGTGTAACAATACATGATGTAGATGTATGTAATGAACAGACTAGGTCTATACTGCTCATACATGGTGTAACAATACATCATGTAGATGTATATAATGAACAGACTAGGTCTATACTGCTCCTTCATGGTGTAACAATACATCATGTAGATGTATATAATGAACAGACTAGGTCTATACTGCTCCTACATGGTGTAACAATACATGATGTAGATGTATGTAATGAACAGACTAGGTCTATACTGCTCCTACACGGTGTAACAGTACATCATGTAGATGTATTTAATGAACAGACTAGGTCTATACTGCTCCTACATGGTGTAACAACACATCATGTAGATGTATATAATGAACAGACTTGGTCTATACTGCTCCTACACGGTGTAACAATTCATCATGTAGATGTATATAATGAACAGACTAGGTCTATACTGCTCCTACATGGTGTAACAATACATCATGTAGATGTATATAATGAACAGACTAGGTCTATACTGCTCCTACATGGTGTAACAATACATGATGTAGATGTATATAATGAACAGACTAGGTCTATGCTGCTCCTACATGGTGTAACAACACATCATGTAGATGTAAATAATGAACAGACTAGGTCTATACTGCTCCTACATGGTGTAACAATACATCATGTAGATGTATATAATGAACAGACTAGGTCTATACTGCTCCTACATGGTGTAACAATACATCATGTAGATGTATATAATGAACAGACTAGGTCTATACTGCTCCTACATGGTGTAACAATACATGATGTAGATGTATATAATGAACAGACTAGGTCTATGCTGCTCCTACATGGTGTAACAACACATCATGTAGATGTATATAATGAACAGACTAGGTCTATACTACTCCTACATGGTGTAACAATACATCATGTAGATGTATATAATGAACAGACTAGGTCTATACTGCTCCTACATGGTGTAACAATACATGATGTAGATGTATGTAATGAACAGACTAGGTCTATACTGCTCATACATGGTGTAACAATACATCATGTAGATGTATATAATGAACAGACTAGGTCTATACTGCTCCTTCATGGTGTAACAATACATCATGTAGATGTATATAATGAACAGACTAGGTCTATACTGCTCCTACATGGTGTAACAATACATGATGTAGATGTATGTAATGAACAGACTAGGTCTATACTGCTCCTACACGGTGTAACAGTACATCATGTAGATGTATTTAATGAACAGACTAGGTCTATACTGCTCCTACATGGTGTAACAACACATCATGTAGATGTATATAATGAACAGACTTGGTCTATACTGCTCCTACACGGTGTAACAATTCATCATGTAGATGTATATAATGAACAGACTAGGTCTATGCTGCTCCTACATGGTGTAACAACACATCATGTAGATGTATATAATGAACAGACTAGGTCTATACTGCTCCTACATGGTGTAACAATACATCATGTAGATGTATATAATGAACAGACTAGGTCTATACTGCTCCTACATGGTGTAACAATACATCATGTAGATGTATATAATGAACAGACTAGGTCTATACTGCTCCTACATGGTGTAACAATACATGATGTAAATGAATATAATGAACAGACTAGGTCTATGCTGCTCCTACATGGTGTAACAACACATCATGTAGATGTATATAATGAACAGACTAGGTCTATACTGCTCCTACATGGTGTAACAATACATGATGTAGATGTATATAATGAACAGACTAGGTCTATGCTGCTCCTACATGGTGTAACAACACATCATGTAGATGTATATAATGAACAGACTAGGTCTATACTGCTCCTACATGGTGTAACAATACATCATGTAGATGTATATAATGAACAGACTAGGTCTATACTGCTCCTACATGGTGTAACAATACATGATGTAGATGTATATAATGAACAGACTAGGTCTATGCTGCTCCTACATGGTGTAACAACACATCATGTAGATGTATATAATGAACAGACTAGGTCTATACTGCTCCTACATGGTGTAACAATACATCATGTAGATGTATATAATGAACAGACTAGGTCTATACTGCTCCTACATGGTGTAACAATACATCATGTAGATGTATATAATGAACAGACTAGGTCTATACTGCTCCTACATGGTGTAACAATACATGATGTAGATGTATATAATGAACAGACTAGGTCTATGCTGCTCCTACATGGTGTAACAACACATCATGTAGATGTATTTAATGAACAGACTAGGTCTATACTGCTCCTACATGGTGTAACAACACATCATGTAGATGTATATAATGAACAGACTAGGTCTATACTGCTCCTACACGGTGTAACAATTAATCATGTAGATGTATATAATGAACAGACTAGGTCTATACTGCTCCGACATGGTGTAACAATACATCATGTAGATGTATATAATGAACAGACTAGGTCTATACTTCTCCTACATGGTGTAACAATACATGATGTAGATGTATATAATGAACAGACTAGGTCTATGCTGCTCCTACATGGTGTAACAACACATCATGTAGATGTATATAATGAACAGACTAGGTCTATACTGCTCCTACATGGTGTAACAATACATCATGTAGATGTATATAATGAACAGACTAGGTCTATACTGCTCCTACATGGTGTAACAATACATCATGTAGATGTATATAATGAACAGACTAGGTCTATACTGCTCCTACATGGTGTAACAATACATGATGTAGATGTATATAATGAACAGACTAGGTCAATACTGCTCCTACATGGTGTAAAAATACATCATGTAGATGTATATAATGAACAGACTAAGTCTATACTGCTCCTACACGGTGTAACAATACATCATGTAGATGTATATAATGAACAGACTAGGTCTATACTGCTCCTACACTGTATAACAATACATAATGTAGATGTATACAATGAACAGACTAGGTCCATACTGCTCCTACATGGTGTAACAATACATCATGTGGATGTATATAATGAACAGACTAGGTCCATACTGCTCCTACACGGTGTAACAATACATCATGTAGATGTATAAAATGAACAGACTAGGTCTATACTGCTCCTACACGGTGTAACAATACATCATGTAGATGTATATAATGAACAGACTAGGTCTATACTGCTCCTACATGGTGTAACAATACATGATGTAGATGTATATAATGAACAGACTAGGTCTATACTGCTCCTACATGGTGTAACAATACATCATGTAGATGTATATAATGAAAAGACTAGATCTATACTGCTCCTACCTGGTGTAAAATTACATGATGTAGATGTATATAATGAACAGACTAGGTCCATACTGCTCCTACACGGTGTAACAATACATCATCTAGATGTATATAATGAACAGACTAGGTCTATACTGCTCCTACACGGTGTAACAATACATCATGTAGATGTATATAATGAAAAGACTAGGTCCATACTGCTCCTACATAGTGTAACAATACATCATGTAGATGTATATAATGAACAGACTAGGTCTATACTGCTCCTACATGGTGTAACAATACATGATGTAGATGTATATAATGAACAGACTAGGTCTATACTGCTCCTACATGGTGTAACAATACATGATGTAGATGTATATAATGAACAGACTAGGTCTATACTGCTCCTACATGGTGTAACAACACATTTGGTAGATGTATATAATGAACAGACTAGGTCTATACTTTTCCTACATGGTGTAACAATACATCATGTAGATGTATATAATGAACAGACTAGGTCTATACTGCTCCTACACGGTGTAACAATACATCATGTAGATGTATATAATGAACAGACTAGGTCCATACTGCTCCTACATGGTGTAACAATACATCATGTAGATGTATATAATGAACAGACTAGGTCTATACTGCTCCTACATGGTGTAACAATACATGATGTAGATGTATGTAATGAACAGACTAGGTCTATACTGCTCATACATGGTGTAACAATACATCATGTAGATGTATATAATGAACAGACTAGGTCTATACTGCTCCTTCATGGTGTAACAATACATCATGTAGATGTATATAATGAACAGACTAGGTCTATACTGCTCCTACATGGTGTAACAATACATGATGTAGATGTATGTAATGAACAGACTAGGTCTATACTGCTCCTACACGGTGTAACAGTACATCATGTAGATGTATTTAATGAACAGACTAGGTCTATACTGCTCCTACATGGTGTAACAACACATCATGTAGATGTATATAATGAACAGACTTGGTCTATACTGCTCCTACACGGTGTAACAATTCATCATGTAGATGTATATAATGAACAGACTAGGTCTATACTGCTCCTACATGGTGTAACAATACATCATGTAGATGTATATAATGAACAGACTAGGTCTATACTGCTCCTACATGGTGTAACAATACATGATGTAGATGTATATAATGAACAGACTAGGTCTATGCTGCTCCTACATGGTGTAACAACACATCATGTAGATGTAAATAATGAACAGACTAGGTCTATACTGCTCCTACATGGTGTAACAATACATCATGTAGATGTATATAATGAACAGACTAGGTCTATACTGCTCCTACATGGTGTAACAATACATCATGTAGATGTATATAATGAACAGACTAGGTCTATACTGCTCCTACATGGTGTAACAATACATGATGTAGATGTATATAATGAACAGACTAGGTCTATGCTGCTCCTACATGGTGTAACAACACATCATGTAGATGTATATAATGAACAGACTAGGTCTATACTACTCCTACATGGTGTAACAATACATCATGTAGATGTATATAATGAACAGACTAGGTCTATACTGCTCCTACATGGTGTAACAATACATGATGTAGATGTATGTAATGAACAGACTAGGTCTATACTGCTCATACATGGTGTAACAATACATCATGTAGATGTATATAATGAACAGACTAGGTCTATACTGCTCCTACATGGTGTAACAATACATGATGTAGATGTATATAATGAACAGACTAGGTCTATGCTGCTCCTACATGGTGTAACAACACATCATGTAGATGTATATAATGAACAGACTAGGTCTATACTGCTCCTACATGGTGTAACAATACATCATGTAGATGTATATAATGAACAGACTAGGTCTATACTGCTCCTACATGGTGTAACAATACATCATGTAGATGTATATAATGAACAGACTAGGTCTATACTGCTCCTACATGGTGTAACAATTCATCATGTAGATGTATATAATGAACAGACTAGGTCTATGCTGCTCCTACATGGTGTAACAACACATCATGTAGATGTATATAATGAACAGACTAGGTCTATACTGCTCCTACACGGTGTAACAGTACATCATGTAGATGTATTTAATGAACAGACTAGGTCTATACTGCTCCTACATGGTGTAACAACACATCATGTAGATGTATATAATGAACAGACTTGGTCTATACTGCTCCTACACGGTGTAACAATTCATCATGTAGATGTATATAATGAACAGACTAGGTCTATACTGCTCCTTCATGGTGTAACAATACATCATGTAGATGTATATAATGAACAGACTAGGTCTATACTGCTCCTACATGGTGTAACAATACATGATGTAGATGTATGTAATGAACAGACTAGGTCTATACTGCTCCTACACGGTGTAACAGTACATCATGTAGATGTATTTAATGAACAGACTAGGTCTATACTGCTCCTACATGGTGTAACAACACATCATGTAGATGTATATAATGAACAGACTTGGTCTATACTGCTCCTACATGGTGTAACAATACATCATGTAGATGTATATAATGAACAGACTAGGTCTATACTGCTCCTACATGGTGTAACAATACATGATGTAAATGAATATAATGAACAGACTAGGTCTATGCTGCTCCTACATGGTGTAACAACACATCATGTAGATGTATATAATGAACAGACTAGGTCTATACTGCTCCTACATCGTGTAACAATACATAATGTGGATGTATATAATGAACAGACTAGGTCAATACTGCTCCTACATGGTGTAAAAATACATCATGTAGATGTATTTAATGAACAGACTAGGTCTATACTGCTCCTACATGGTGTAACAACACATCATGTAGATGTATATAATGAACAGACTTGGTCTATACTGCTCCTACACGGTGTAACAATTCATCATGTAGATGTATATAATGAACAGACTAGGTCTATACTGCTCTCGACATGGTGTAACAATACATCATGTAGATGTATATAATGAACAGACTAGGTCTATACTGCTCCTACATGGTGTAACAATACATGATGTAGATGTATATAATGAACAGACTAGGTCTATGCTGCTCCTACATGGTGTAACAACACATCATGTAGATGTATATAATGAACAGACTAGGTCTATACTGCTCCTACATGGTGTAACAATACATCATGTAGATGTATATAATGAACAGACTAGGTCTATACTGCTCCTACATGGTGTAACAATACATCATGTAGATGTATATAATGAACAGACTAGGTCTATACTGCTCCTACATGGTGTAACAATACATGATGTAGATGTATATAATGAACAGACTAGGTCTATGCTGCTCCTACATGGTGTAACAACACATCATGTAGATGTATATAATGAACAGACTAGGTCTATACTGCTCCTACACGGTGTAACAGTACATCATGTAGATGTATTTAATGAACAGACTAGGTCTATACTGCTCCTACATGGTGTAACAACACATCATGTAGATGTATATAATGAACAGACTTGGTCTATACTGCTCCTACACGATGTAACAATTCATCATGTAGATGTAAATAATGAACAGACTAGGTCTATACTGCTCCTTCATGGTGTAACAATACATCATGTAGATGTATATAATGAACAGACTAGGTCTATACTGCTCCTACATGGTGTAACAATACATGATGTAGATGTATGTAATGAACAGACTAGGTCTATACTGCTCCTACACGGTGTAACAGTACATCATGTAGATGTATTTAATGAACAGACTAGGTCTATACTGCTCCTACATGGTGTAACAACACATCATGTAGATGTATATAATGAACAGACTTGGTCTATACTGCTCCTACATGGTGTAACAATACATCATGTAGATGTATATAATGAACAGACTAGGTCTATACTGCTCCTACATGGTGTAACAATACATGATGTAAATGAATATAATGAACAGACTAGGTCTATGCTGCTCCTACATGGTGTAACAACACATCATGTAGATGTATATAATGAACAGACTAGGTCTATACTGCTCCTACATGGTGTAACAATACATAATGTGGATGTATATAATGAACAGACTAGGTCAATACTGCTCCTACATGGTGTAAAAATACATCATGTAGATGTATATAATGAACAGACTAAGTCTATACTGCTCCTACACGGTGTAACAATACATCATGTAGATGTATATAATGAACAGACTAGGTCTATACTGCTCCTACATGGTGTAACAATACATCATGTAGATGTATATAATGAACAGACTAGGTCTATACTGCTCCTACATGGTGTAACAATACATGATGTAGATGTATATAATGAACAGACTAGGTCTATACTGCTCCTACATGGTGTAACAACACATCATGTAGATGTATATAATGAACAGACTAGGTCTATACTGCTCCTACATGGTGTAACAATACATCATGTAGATGTATATAATGAACAGACTAGGTCTATACTGCTCCTACACGGTGTAACAATACATCATGTAGATGTATATAATGAACAGACTAGGTCCATACTGCTCCTACATGGTGTAACAATACATCATGTAGATGTATATAATGAACAGACTAGGTCTATACTGCTCCTACATGGTGTAACAATACATCATGTAGATGTATATAATGAACAGACTAGGTCTATACTGATCATACATGGTGTAACAATACATCATGTAGATGTATATAATGAACAGACTAGGTCTATACTGCTCCTTCATGGTGTAACAATACATCATGTAGATGTATATAATGAACAGACTAGGTCTATACTGCTCCTACATGGTGTAACAATACATGATGTAGATGTATGTAATGAACAGACTAGGTCTATACTGCTCTTATACGGTGTAACAGTACATCATGTAGATGTATTTAATGAACAGACTAGGTCTATACTGCTCCTACATGGTGTAACAACACATCATGTAGATGTATATAATGAACAGACTTGGTCTATACTGCTCCTACATGGTGTAACAATACATCATGTAGATGTATATAATGAACAGACTAGGTCTATACTGCTCATACATGGTGTAACAATACATCATGTAGATGTATATAATGAACAGACTAGGTCTATACTGCTCCTTCATGGTGTAACAATACATCATGTAGATGTATATAATGAACAGACTAGGTCTATACTGCTCCTACATGGTGTAACAATACATGATGTAGATGTATGTAATGAACAGACTAGGTCTATACTGCTCTTACACGGTGTAACAGTACATCATGTAGATGTATTTAATGAACAGACTAGGTCTATACTGCTCCTACATGGTGTAACAACACATCATGTAGATGTATATAATGAACAGACTTGGTCTATACTGCTCCTACACGGTGTAACAGTACATCATGTAGATGTATTTAATGAACAGACTAGGTCTATACTGCTCCTACATGGTGTAACAACACATCATGTAGATGTATATAATGAACAGACTTGGTCTTTACTGCTCCTACACGGTGTAACAATACATCATGTAGATGTATATAATGAACAGACTAGGTCCATACTGCTCCTACATGGTGTAACAATACATCATGTAGATGTATATAATGAACAGACTAGGTCTATACTGCTCCTACACGGTGTAACAGTATATCATGTAGATGTATTTAATGAACTGACTAGGTCTATACTGCTCCTACATGGTGTAACAACACATCATGTAGATGTATATAATGAACAGACTAGGTCTATACTGCTCCTACATGGTGTAACAATACATCATGTAGATGTATATAATGAACAGACTAGGTCTATACTGCTCCTACACGGTGTAACAATACATGATGTAGATGTATATAATGAACAGACTAGGTCCATACTGCTCATACATGGTGTAACAATACATCATGTAGATGTAAATAATGAACAGACTAGGTCTATACTGCTCCTTCATGGTGTAACAATACATCATGTAGATGTATATAATGAACAGACTAGGTCTATACTGCTCCTACATGGTGTAACAATACATGATGTAGATGTATGTAATGAACAGACTAGGTCTATACTGCTCCTACACGGTGTAACAGTACATCATGTAGATGTATTTAATGAACAGACTAGGTCTATACTGCTCCTACATGGTGTAACAACACATCATGTAGATGTATATAATGAACAGACTTGGTCTATACTGCTCCTACACGGTGTAACAGTACATCATGTAGATGTATTTAATGAACAGACTAGGTCTATACTGCTCCTACATGGTGTAACAACACATCATGTAGATGTATATAATGAACAGACTAGGTCTATACTGCTCCTTCATGGTGTAACAATACATCATGTAGATGTATATAATGAACAGACTAGGTCTATACTGCTCCTACATGGTGTAACAATACATGATGTAGATGTATGTAATGAACAGACTAGGTCTATACTGCTCCTACACGGTGTAACAGTATATCATGTAGATGTATTTAATGAACAGACTAGGTCTATACTGCTCCTACATGGTGTAACAACACATCATGTAGATGTATATAATGAACAGACTTGGTCTATACTGCTCCTACACGGTGTAACAGTACATCATGTAGATGTATTTAATGAACAGACTAGGTCTACACTGCTCCTACATGGTGTAACAACACATCATGTAGATGTATATAATGAACAGACTTGGTCTTTACTGCTCCTACACGGTGTAACAATACATCATGTAGATGTATATAATGAACAGACTAGGTCCATACTGCTCCTACATGGTGTAACAATACATCATGTAGATGTATATAATGAACAGACTAGGTCTATACTGCTCCTACATGGTGTAACAATACATCATGTAGATGTATATAATGAACAGACTAGGTCTATACTGCTCGTACATGGTGTAACAATACATCATGTAGATGTATATAATGAACAGACTAGGTCTATACTGCTCCTACACGGTGTAACAGTATATCATGTAGATGTATTTAATGAACAGACTAGGTCTATACTGCTCCTACATGGTGTAACAACACATCATGTAGATGTATATAATGAACAGACTAGGTCTATACTGCTCCTACATGGTGTAACAATACATCATGTAGATGTATATAATGAACAGACTAGGTCTATACTGCTCCTACACGGTGTAACAATACATGATGTAGATGTATATAATGAACAGACTAGGTCCATACTGCTCATACATGGTGTAACAATACATCATGTAGATGTAAATAATGAACAGACTAGGTCTATACTGCTCCTTCATGGTGTAACAATACATCATGTAGATGTATATAATGAACAGACTAGGTCTATACTGCTCCTACATGGTGTAACAATACATGATGTAGATGTATGTAATGAACAGACTAGGTCTATACTGCTCCTACACGGTGTAACAGTACATCATGTAGATGTATTTAATGAACAGACTAGGTCTATACTGCTCCTACATGGTGTAACAACACATCATGTAGATGTATATAATGAACAGACTTGGTCTATACTGCTCCTACACGGTGTAACAGTACATCATGTAGATGTATTTAATGAACAGACTAGGTCTATACTGCTCCTACATGGTGTAACAACACATCATGTAGATGTATATAATGAACAGACTAGGTCTATACTGCTCCTTCATGGTGTAACAATACATCATGTAGATGTATATAATGAACAGACTAGGTCTATACTGCTCCTACATTGTGTAACAATACATGATGTAGATGTATGTAATGAACAGACTAGGTCTATACTGCTCCTACACGGTGTAACAGTATATCATGTAGATGTATTTAATGAACAGACTAGGTCTATACTGCTCCTACATGGTGTAACAACACATCATGTAGATGTATATAATGAACAGACTTGGTCTATACTGCTCCTACACGGTGTAACAATTCATCATGTAGATGTATATAATGAACAGACTAGGTCTATACTGCTCCTTCATGGTGTAACAATACATCATGTAGATGTATATAATGAACAGACTAGGTCTATACTGCTCCTACATGGTGTAACAATACATGATGTAGATGTATGTAATGAACAGACTAGGTCTATACTGCTCATACATGGTGTAACAATACATCATGTAGATGTATATAATGAACAGACTAGGTCTATACTGCTCCTTCATGGTGTAACAATACATCATGTAGATGTATATAATGAACAGACTAGGTCTATACTGCTCCTACATGGTGTAACAATACATGATGTAGATGTATGTAATGAACAGACTAGGTCTATACTGCTCCTACACGGTGTAACAGTACATCATGTAGATGTATTTAATGAACAGACTAGGTCTATACTGCTCCTACATGGTGTAACAACACATCATGTAGATGTATATAATGAACAGACTTGGTCTATACTGCTCCTACACGGTGTAACAATTCATCATGTAGATGTATATAATGAACAGACTAGGTCTATACTGCTCCTACATGGTGTAACAATACATCATGTAGATGTATATAATGAACAGACTAGGTCTATACTGCTCCTACATGGTGTAACAATACATGATGTAGATGTATATAATGAACAGACTAGGTCTATGCTGCTCCTACATGTTGTAACAACACATCATGTAGATGTATATAATGAACAGACTAGGTCTATACTGCTCCTACATGGTGTAACAATACATCATGTAGATGTATATAATGAACAGACTAGGTCTATACTGCTCCTACATGGTGTAACAATACATGATGTAGATGTATGTAATGAACAGACTAGGTCTATACTGCTCATACATGGTGTAACAATACATCATGTAGATGTATATAATGAACAGACTAGGTCTATACTGCTCCTTCATGGTGTAACAATACATCATGTAGATGTATATAATGAACAGACTAGGTCTATACTGCTCCTACATGGTGTAACAATACATGATGTAGATGTATGTAATGAACAGACTAGGTCTATACTGCTCCTACACGGTGTAACAGTACATCATGTAGATGTATTTAATGAACAGACTAGGTCTATACTGCTCCTACATGGTGTAACAACACATCATGTAGATGTATATAATGAACAGACTTGGTCTATACTGCTCCTACACGGTGTAACAATTCATCATGTAGATGTATATAATGAACAGACTAGGTCTATACTGCTCCGACACGGTGTAACAATACATCATGTAGATGTATATAATGAACAGACTAGGTCTATACTGCTCCTGCATGGTGTAACAATACATGATGTAGATGTATATAATGAACAGACTAGGTCTATGCTGCTCCTACATGGTGTAACAACACATCATGTAGATGTATATAATGAACAGACAAGGTCTATACTGCTCCTACATGGTGTAACAATACATCATGTAGATGTATATAATGAACAGACTAGGTCTATACTGCTCCTACATGGTGTAACAATACATCATGTAGATGTATATAATGAACAGACTAGGTCTATACTGCTCCTTCATGGTGTAACAATACATCATGTAGATGTATATAATGAACAGACTAGGTCTATACTGCTCCTACATGGTGTAACAATACATCATGTAGATGTATATAATGAACAGACTAGGTCTATACTGCTCCTACATGGTGTAACAATACATGATGTAGATGTATATAATGAACAGACTAGGTCTATGCTGCTCCTACATGGTGTAACAACACATCATGTAGATGTATATAATGAACAGACTAGGTCTATACTGCTCCTACATGGTGTAACAATACATCATGTAGATGTATATAATGAACAGACTAGGTCTATACTGCTCCTACATGGTGTAACAATACATCATGTAGATGTATATAATGAACAGACTAGGTCTATACTGCTCCTACATGGTGTAACAATACATGATGTAGATGAATATAATGAACAGACTAGGTCTATGCTGCTCCTACATGGTGTAACAACACATCATGTAGATGTATATAATGAACAGACTAGGTCTATACTGCTCCTACATTGTGTAACAATACATAATGTAGATGTATACAATGAACAGACTAGGTCCATACTGCTCCTACATGGTGTAACAATACATCATGTAGATGTATAAAATGAACAGACTAGGTCTATACTGCTCCTACACGGTGTAACAATACATCATGTAGATGTATATAATGAACAGACAATGTCCATACTGCTCCTACATGGTGTAACAATACTTCATATAGATGTATATAATGAACATACTAGGTCTATACTGCTCCTACATGGTGTAACAATACATCATGTAGATGTATATAATGAAAAGACTAGATCTATACTGCTCCGTGGTGTAAAAATACATGATGTAGATGTATATAATGAACAGACTAGGTCCATACTGCTCCTACACGGTGTAACAATACATCATGTAGATGTATATAATGAACAGACTAGGTCTATACTGCTCCTACACGGTGTAACAATACATCATGTATATCTATATAATGAACAGACTAGGTCCATACTGCTCCTATATGGTGTAACAATACATCATGTAGATGTATATAATGAACAGACTAGGTCTATACTGCTCCTATATGGTGTAACAATACATCATGTAGATGTATATAATGAACAGACTAGGTCTATACTGCTCCTACATGGTGTAACAACACATCATGTAGATGTATATAATGAACAGACTTGGTCTATACTGCTCCTACACGGTGTAACAGTACATCATGTAGATGTATTTAATGAACAGACTAGGTCTATACTGCTCCTACATGGTGTAACAACACATCATGTAGATGTATATAATGAACAGACTAGGTCTATACTGCTCCTTCATGGTGTAACAATACATCATGTAGATGTATATAATGAACAGACTAGGTCTATACTGCTCCTACATGGTGTAACAATACATGATGTAGATGTATGTAATGAACAGACTAGGTCTATACTGCTCCTACACGGTGTAACAGTATATCATGTAGATGTATTTAATGAACAGACTAGGTCTATACTGCTCCTACATGGTGTAACAACACATCATGTAGATGTATATAATGAACAGACTTGGTCTATACTGCTCCTACACGGTGTAACAGTACATCATGTAGATGTATTTAATGAACAGACTAGGTCTACACTGCTCCTACATGGTGTAACAACACATCATGTAGATGTATATAATGAACAGACTTGGTCTTTACTGCTCCTACACGGTGTAACAATACATCATGTAGATGTATATAATGAACAGACTAGGTCCATACTGCTCCTACATGGTGTAACAATACATCATGTAGATGTATATAATGAACAGACTAGGTCTATACTGCTCCTACATGGTGTAACAATACATCATGTAGATGTATATAATGAACAGACTAGGTCTATACTGCTCGTACATGGTGTAACAATACATCATGTAGATGTATATAATGAACAGACTAGGTCTATACTGCTCCTACACGGTGTAACAGTATATCATGTAGATGTATTTAATGAACAGACTAGGTCTATACTGCTCCTACATGGTGTAACAACACATCATGTAGATGTATATAATGAACAGACTAGGTCTATACTGCTCCTACATGGTGTAACAATACATCATGTAGATGTATATAATGAACAGACTAGGTCTATACTGCTCCTACACGGTGTAACAATACATGATGTAGATGTATATAATGAACAGACTAGGTCCATACTGCTCATACATGGTGTAACAATACATCATGTAGAAGTAAATAATGAACAGACTAGGTCTATACTGCTCCTTCATGGTGTAACAATACATCATGTAGATGTATATAATGAACAGACTAGGTCTATACTGCTCCTACATGGTGTAACAATACATGATGTAGATGTATGTAATGAACAGACTAGGTCTATACTGCTCCTACACGGTGTAACAGTACATCATGTAGATGTATTTAATGAACAGACTAGGTCTATACTGCTCCTACATGGTGTAACAACACATCATGTAGATGTATATAATGAACAGACTTGGTCTATACTGCTCCTACACGGTGTAACAGTACATCATGTAGATGTATTTAATGAACAGACTAGGTCTATACTGCTCCTACATGGTGTAACAACACATCATGTAGATGTATATAATGAACAGACTAGGTCTATACTGCTCCTTCATGGTGTAACAATACATCATGTAGATGTATATAATGAACAGACTAGGTCTATACTGCTCCTACATTGTGTAACAATACATGATGTAGATGTATGTAATGAACAGACTAGGTCTATACTGCTCCTACACGGTGTAACAGTATATCATGTAGATGTATTTAATGAACAGACTAGGTCTATACTGCTCCTACATGGTGTAACAACACATCATGTAGATGTATATAATGAACAGACTTGGTCTATACTGCTCCTACACGGTGTAACAATTCATCATGTAGATGTATATAATGAACAGACTAGGTCTATACTGCTCCTTCATGGTGTAACAATACATCATGTAGATGTATATAATGAACAGACTAGGTCTATACTGCTCCTACATGGTGTAACAATACATGATGTAGATGTATGTAATGAACAGACTAGGTCTATACTGCTCATACATGGTGTAACAATACATCATGTAGATGTATATAATGAACAGACTAGGTCTATACTGCTCCTTCATGGTGTAACAATACATCATGTAGATGTATATAATGAACAGACTAGGTCTATACTGCTCCTACATGGTGTAACAATACATGATGTAGATGTATGTAATGAACAGACTAGGTCTATACTGCTCCTACACGGTGTAACAGTACATCATGTAGATGTATTTAATGAACAGACTAGGTCTATACTGCTCCTACATGGTGTAACAACACATCATGTAGATGTATATAATGAACAGACTTGGTCTATACTGCTCCTACACGGTGTAACAATTCATCATGTAGATGTATATAATGAACAGACTAGGTCTATACTGCTCCTACATGGTGTAACAATACATCATGTAGATGTATATAATGAACAGACTAGGTCTATACTGCTCCTACATGGTGTAACAATACATGATGTAGATGTATATAATGAACAGACTAGGTCTATGCTGCTCCTACATGTTGTAACAACACATCATGTAGATGTATATAATGAACAGACTAGGTCTATACTGCTCCTACATGGTGTAACAATACATCATGTAGATGTATATAATGAACAGACTAGGTCTATACTGCTCCTACATGGTGTAACAATACATGATGTAGATGTATGTAATGAACAGACTAGGTCTATACTGCTCATACATGGTGTAACAATACATCATGTAGATGTATATAATGAACAGACTAGGTCTATACTGCTCCTTCATGGTGTAACAATACATCATGTAGATGTATATAATGAACAGACTAGGTCTATACTGCTCCTACATGGTGTAACAATACATGATGTAGATGTATGTAATGAACAGACTAGGTCTATACTGCTCCTACACGGTGTAACAGTACATCATGTAGATGTATTTAATGAACAGACTAGGTCTATACTGCTCCTACATGGTGTAACAACACATCATGTAGATGTATATAATGAACAGACTTGGTCTATACTGCTCCTACACGGTGTAACAATTCATCATGTAGATGTATATAATGAACAGACTAGGTCTATACTGCTCCGACACGGTGTAACAATACATCATGTAGATGTATATAATGAACAGACTAGGTCTATACTGCTCCTGCATGGTGTAACAATACATGATGTAGATGTATATAATGAACAGACTAGGTCTATGCTGCTCCTACATGGTGTAACAACACATCATGTAGATGTATATAATGAACAGACAAGGTCTATACTGCTCCTACATGGTGTAACAATACATCATGTAGATGTATATAATGAACAGACTAGGTCTATACTGCTCCTACATGGTGTAACAATACATCATGTAGATGTATATAATGAACAGACTAGGTCTATACTGCTCCTTCATGGTGTAACAATACATCATGTAGATGTATATAATGAACAGACTAGGTCTATACTGCTCCTACATGGTGTAACAATACATCATGTAGATGTATATAATGAACAGACTAGGTCTATACTGCTCCTACATGGTGTAACAATACATGATGTAGATGTATATAATGAACAGACTAGGTCTATGCTGCTCCTACATGGTGTAACAACACATCATGTAGATGTATATAATGAACAGACTAGGTCTATACTGCTCCTACATGGTGTAACAATACATCATGTAGATGTATATAATGAACAGACTAGGTCTATACTGCTCCTACATGGTGTAACAATACATCATGTAGATGTATATAATGAACAGACTAGGTCTATACTGCTCCTACATGGTGTAACAATACATGATGTAGATGAATATAATGAACAGACTAGGTCTATGCTGCTCCTACATGGTGTAACAACACATCATGTAGATGTATATAATGAACAGACTAGGTCTATACTGCTCCTACATTGTGTAACAATACATAATGTAGATGTATACAATGAACAGACTAGGTCCATACTGCTCCTACATGGTGTAACAATACATCATGTAGATGTATAAAATGAACAGACTAGGTCTATACTGCTCCTACACGGTGTAACAATACATCATGTAGATGTATATAATGAACAGACAATGTCCATACTGCTCCTACATGGTGTAACAATACTTCATATAGATGTATATAATGAACATACTAGGTCTATACTGCTCCTACATGGTGTAACAATACATCATGTAGATGTATATAATGAAAAGACTAGATCTATACTGCTCCGTGGTGTAAAAATACATGATGTAGATGTATATAATGAACAGACTAGGTCCATACTGCTCCTACACGGTGTAACAATACATCATGTAGATGTATATAATGAACAGACTAGGTCTATACTGCTCCTACACGGTGTAACAATACATCATGTATATCTATATAATGAACAGACTAGGTCCATACTGCTCCTATATGGTGTAACAATACATCATGTAGATGTATATAATGAACAGACTAGGTCTATACTGCTCCTATATGGTGTAACAATACATCATGTAGATGTATATAATGAACAGACTAGGTCTATACTGCTCCTACATGGTGTAACAATACATCATGTAGATGTATATAATGAACATACTAGGTCTATACTGCTCCTACATGGTGTAACAATACATCATGTAGATGTATATAATGAAAAGACTAGATCTATACTGCTCCGTGGTGTAAAAATACATGATGTAGATGTATATAATGAACAGACTAGGTCCATACTGCTCCTACACGGTGTAACAATACATCATGTAGATGTATATAATGAACAGACTAGGTCTATACTGCTCCTACACGGTGTAACAATACATCATGTAGATGTATATAATGAACAGACTAGGTCTATACTGCTCCTACACGGTGTAACAATACATCATGTAGATCTATATAATGAACAGACTAGGTCCATACTGCTCCTATATGGTGTAACAATACATCATGTAGATGTATATAATGAACAGACTAGGTCTATACTGCTCCTACATGGTGTAACAATACATCATGTAGATGTATATAATGAACAGACTAGGTCTATACTGCTCCTACATGGTGTAACAATACATCATGTAGATGTATATAATGAACAGACTAGGTCTATACTGCTCCTACATGGTGTAACAATACATGATGTAGATGTATGTAATGAACAGACTAGGTCTATACTGCTCCTACACGGTGTAACAGTACATCATGTAGATGTATTTAATGAACAGACTAGGTCTATACTGCTCCTACATGGTGTAACAACACATCATGTAGATGTATATAATGAACAGACTTGGTCTATACTGCTCCTACACGGTGTAACAATTCATCATGTAGATGTATATAATGAACAGACTAGGTCTATACTGCTCCGACACGGTGTAACAATACATCATGTAGATGTATATAATGAACAGACTAGGTCTATACTGCTCCTGCATGGTGTAACAATACATGATGTAGATGTATATAATGAACAGACTAGGTCTATGCTGCTCCTACATGGTGTAACAACACATCATGTAGATGTATATAATGAACAGACAAGGTCTATACTGCTCCTACATGGTGTAACAATACATCATGTAGATGTATATAATGAACAGACTAGGTCTATACTGCTCCTACATGGTGTAACAATACATCATGTAGATGTATATAATGAACAGACTAGGTCTATACTGCTCCTTCATGGTGTAACAATACATCATGTAGATGTATATAATGAACAGACTAGGTCTATACTGCTCCTACATGGTGTAACAATACATCATGTAGATGTATATAATGAACAGACTAGGTCTATACTGCTCCTACATGGTGTAACAATACATGATGTAGATGTATATAATGAACAGACTAGGTCTATGCTGCTCCTACATGGTGTAACAACACATCATGTAGATGTATATAATGAACAGACTAGGTCTATACTGCTCCTACATGGTGTAACAATACATCATGTAGATGTATATAATGAACAGACTAGGTCTATACTGCTCCTACATGGTGTAACAATACATCATGTAGATGTATATAATGAACAGACTAGGTCTATACTGCTCCTACATGGTGTAACAATACATGATGTAGATGAATATAATGAACAGACTAGGTCTATGCTGCTCCTACATGGTGTAACAACACATCATGTAGATGTATATAATGAACAGACTAGGTCTATACTGCTCCTACATTGTGTAACAATACATAATGTAGATGTATACAATGAACAGACTAGGTCCATACTGCTCCTACATGGTGTAACAATACATCATGTAGATGTATAAAATGAACAGACTAGGTCTATACTGCTCCTACACGGTGTAACAATACATCATGTAGATGTATATAATGAACAGACAATGTCCATACTGCTCCTACATGGTGTAACAATACTTCATATAGATGTATATAATGAACATACTAGGTCTATACTGCTCCTACATGGTGTAACAATACATCATGTAGATGTATATAATGAAAAGACTAGATCTATACTGCTCCGTGGTGTAAAAATACATGATGTAGATGTATATAATGAACAGACTAGGTCCATACTGCTCCTACACGGTGTAACAATACATCATGTAGATGTATATAATGAACAGACTAGGTCTATACTGCTCCTACACGGTGTAACAATACATCATGTATATCTATATAATGAACAGACTAGGTCCATACTGCTCCTATATGGTGTAACAATACATCATGTAGATGTATATAATGAACAGACTAGGTCTATACTGCTCCTATATGGTGTAACAATACATCATGTAGATGTATATAATGAACAGACTAGGTCTATACTGCTCCTACATGGTGTAACAATACATCATGTAGATGTATATAATGAACATACTAGGGTTATACTGCTCCTACATGGTGTAACAATACATCATGTAGATGTATATAATGAAAAGACTAGATCTATACTGCTCCGTGGTGTAAAAATACATGATGTAGATGTATATAATGAACAGACTAGGTCCATACTGCTCCTACACGGTGTAACAATACATCATGTAGATGTATATAATGAACAGACTAGGTCTATACTGCTCCTACACGGTGTAACAATACATCATGTAGATGTATATAATGAACAGACTAGGTCTATACTGCTCCTACACGGTGTAACAATACATCATGTAGATCTATATAATGAACAGACTAGGTCCATACTGCTCCTATATGGTGTAACAATACATCATGTAGATGTATATAATGAACAGACTAGGTCTATACTGCTCCTACATGGTGTAACAATACATCATGTAGATGTATATAATGAACAGACTAGGTCTATACTGCTCCTACATGGTGTAACAATACATCATGTAGATGTATATAATGAACAGACTAGGTCTATACTGCTCCTACATGGTGTAACAATACATCATGTAGATGTATATAATGAACAGACTAGGTCTATACTGCTCCTGCATGGTGTAACAATACATCATGTAGATGTATATAATGAACAGACTAGGTCTATACTGCTCCTACGTGGTTTAACAATACATGATGTAGATGTATATAATGAACAGACTAGGTCCATACTGCTCCTACATGGTGTAACAATACATCATGTAGATGTATATAATGAACAGACTAGGTCTATACTGCTCCTACACTGTGAACAATACATAATGTAGATGTATATAATGAACAGACTAGGTCCATACTGCTCCTACATGGTGTGACAATACATCATGTAGATGTATATAATGAACAGACTAAGTCAATACTGCTCCTACGTGGTTTAACAATACATCATGTAGATGTATATAATGAACAGACTAGGTCTATACTGCTCCTACATGGTGTAACAATACATGATGTAGATGTATGTAATGAACAGACTAGGTCTATACTGCTCCTACATGGTGTAACAACACATCATGTAGATGTATATAATGAACAGACTAGGTCTATGCTGCTCCTACATGGTGTAACAACACATCATGTAGATGTATATAATGAACAGACTAGGTCTATACTGCTCCTACATGGTGTAACAATACATGATGTAGATGTATATAATGAACAGTCTAGGTCTATGCTGCTCCTACATGGTGTAACAACACATCATGTAGATGTATATAATGAACAGACTAGGTCTATACTGCTCCTACATGGTGTAACAATACATCATGTAGATGTATATAATGAACAGACTAGGTCTATACTGCTCCTACATGGTGTAACAATACATCATGTAGATGTATATAATGAACAGACTAGGTCTATACTGCTCCTACATGGTGTAACAATACATGATGTAGATGTATATAATGAACAGACTAGGTCTATGCTGCTCCTACATGTTGTAACAACACATCATGTAGATGTATATAATGAACAGACTAGGTCTATACTGCTCCTACATGGTGTAACAATACATCATGTAGATGTATATAATGAACAGACTAGGTCTATACTGCTCCTACATGGTGTAACAATACATGATGTAGATGTATGTAATGAACAGACTAGGTCTATACTGCTCATACATGGTGTAACAATACATCATGTAGATGTATATAATGAACAGACTAGGTCTATACTGCTCCTTCATGGTGTAACAATACATCATGTAGATGTATATAATGAACAGACTAGGTCTATACTGCTCCTACATGGTGTAACAATACATGATGTAGATGTATGTAATGAACAGACTAGGTCTATACTGCTCCTACACGGTGTAACAGTACATCATGTAGATGTATTTAATGAACAGACTAGGTCTATACTGCTCCTACATGGTGTAACAACACATCATGTAGATGTATATAATGAACAGACTTGGTCTATACTGCTCCTACACGGTGTAACAATTCATCATGTAGATGTATATAATGAACAGACTAGGTCTATACTGCTCCGACATGGTGTAACAATACATCATGTAGATGTATATAATGAACAGACTAGGTCTATACTGCTCCTACATGGTGTAACAATACATGATGTAGATGTATATAATGAACAGACTAGGTCTATGCTGCTCCTACATGGTGTAACAACACATCATGTAGATGTATATAATGAACAGACAAGGTCTATACTGCTCCTACATGGTGTAACAATACATCATGTAGATGTATATAATGAACAGACTAGGTCCATACTGCTCCTACATGGTGTAACAATACATCATGTAGATGTATATAATGAACAGACTAAGTCAATACTGCTCCTACGTGGTTTAACAATACATCATGTAGATGTATATAATGAACAGACTAGGTCTATACTGCTCCTGCATGGTGTTACAATACATCATGTAGATGTATATAATGAACAGACTAGGTCTATACTGCTCCTACATGGTGTAACAATACATCATGTAGATGTATATAATGAACAGACTAGGTCTATACTGCTACTGCATGGTGTAACAATACATCATGTAGATGTATATAATGAACAGACTAGGTCTATACTGCTCCTACGTGGTTTAACAATACATGATGTAGATGTATATAATGAACAGACTAGGTCTATACTGCTCCTACATGGTGTAACAATACATCATGTAGATGTATATAATGAACAGACTAGGTCTATACTGCTCCTACACTGTGAACAATACATAATGTAGATGTATATAATGAACAGACTAGGTCCATACTGCTCCTACACGGTGTAACAATACATCATGTAGATCTATATAATGAACAGACTAGGTCCATACTGCTCCTACATGGTGTAACAATACATCATGTAGATGTATATAATGAACAGACTAGGTCTATACTGCTCCTACATGGTGTAACAATACATCATGTAGATGTATATAATGAACAGACTAGGTCTATACTGCTTCTGCATGGTGTAACAATACATCATGTAGATGTATATAATGAACAGACTAGGTCTATACTGCTCCTACGTGGTTTAACAATACATGATGTAGATGTATATAATGAACAGACTAGGTCCATACTGCTCCTACATGGTGTAACAATACATCATGTAGATGTATATAATGAACAGACTAGGTCTATACTGCTCCTACACTGTGAACAATACATAATGTAGATGTATATAATGAACAGACTAGGTCCATACTGCTCCTACATGGTGTAACAATACATCATGTAGATGTATATAATGAACAGACTAAGTCAATACTGCTCCTACGTGGTTTAACAATACATCATGTAGATGTATATAATGAACAGACTAGGTCTATACTGCTCCTACATGGTGTAACAATACATGATGTAGATGTATGTAATGAACAGACTAGGTCTATACTGCTCCTACATGGTGTAACAACACATCATGTAGATGTATATAATGAACAGACTAGGTCTATGCTGCTCCTACATGGTGTAACAACACATCATGTAGATGTATATAATGAACAGACTAGGTCTATACTGCTCCTACATGGTGTAACAATACATGATGTAGATGTATATAATGAACAGACTAGGTCTATGCTGCTCATACATGGTGTAACAACACATCATGTAGATGTATATAATGAACAGACTAGGTCTATACTGCTCCTACATGGTGTAACAATACATCATGTAGATGTATATAATGAACAGACTAGGTCTATACTGCTCCTACATGGTGTAACAATACATCATGTAGATGTATATAATGAACAGACTAGGTCTATACTGCTCCTACATGGTGTAACAATACATGATGTAGATGTATATAATGAACAGACTAGGTCTATGCTGCTCCTACATGTTGTAACAACACATCATGTAGATGTATATAATGAACAGACTAGGTCTATACTGCTCCTACATGGTGTAACAATACATGATGTAGATGTATGTAATGAACAGACTAGGTCTATACTGCTCCTACATGGTGTAACAACACATCATGTAGATGTATATAATGAACAGACTAGGTCTATGCTGCTCCTACATGGTGTAACAACACATCATGTAGATGTATATAATGAACAGACTAGGTCTATACTGCTCCTACATGGTGTAACAATACATGATGTAGATGTATATAATGAACAGTCTAGGTCTATGCTGCTCCTACATGGTGTAACAACACATCATGTAGATGTATATAATGAACAGACTAGGTCTATACTGCTCCTACATGGTGTAACAATACATCATGTAGATGTATATAATGAACAGACTAGGTCTATACTGCTCCTACATGGTGTAACAATACATCATGTAGATGTATATAATGAACAGACTAGGTCTATACTGCTCCTACATGGTGTAACAATACATGATGTAGATGTATATAATGAACAGACTAGGTCTATGCTGCTCCTACATGTTGTAACAACACATCATGTAGATGTATATAATGAACAGACTAGGTCTATACTGCTCCTACATGGTGTAACAATACATCATGTAGATGTATATAATGAACAGACTAGGTCTATACTGCTCCTACATGGTGTAACAATACATGATGTAGATGTATGTAATGAACAGACTAGGTCTATACTGCTCATACATGGTGTAACAATACATCATGTAGATGTATATAATGAACAGACTAGGTCTATACTGCTCCTTCATGGTGTAACAATACATCATGTAGATGTATATAATGAACAGACTAGGTCTATACTGCTCCTACATGGTGTAACAATACATGATGTAGATGTATGTAATGAACAGACTAGGTCTATACTGCTCCTACACGGTGTAACAGTACATCATGTAGATGTATTTAATGAACAGACTAGGTCTATACTGCTCCTACATGGTGTAACAACACATCATGTAGATGTATATAATGAACAGACTTGGTCTATACTGCTCCTACACGGTGTAACAATTCATCATGTAGATGTATATAATGAACAGACTAGGTCTATACTGCTCCGACATGGTGTAACAATACATCATGTAGATGTATATAATGAACAGACTAGGTCTATACTGCTCCTACATGGTGTAACAATACATGATGTAGATGTATATAATGAACAGACTAGGTCTATGCTGCTCCTACATGGTGTAACAACACATCATGTAGATGTATATAATGAACAGACAAGGTCTATACTGCTCCTACATGGTGTAACAATACATCATGTAGATGTATATAATGAACAGACTAGGTCCATACTGCTCCTACATGGTGTAACAATACATCATGTAGATGTATATAATGAACAGACTAAGTCAATACTGCTCCTACGTGGTTTAACAATACATCATGTAGATGTATATAATGAACAGACTAGGTCTATACTGCTCCTGCATGGTGTTACAATACATCATGTAGATGTATATAATGAACAGACTAGGTCTATACTGCTCCTACATGGTGTAACAATACATCATGTAGATGTATATAATGAACAGACTAGGTCTATACTGCTACTGCATGGTGTAACAATACATCATGTAGATGTATATAATGAACAGACTAGGTCTATACTGCTCCTACGTGGTTTAACAATACATGATGTAGATGTATATAATGAACAGACTAGGTCTATACTGCTCCTACATGGTGTAACAATACATCATGTAGATGTATATAATGAACAGACTAGGTCTATACTGCTCCTACACTGTGAACAATACATAATGTAGATGTATATAATGAACAGACTAGGTCCATACTGCTCCTACACGGTGTAACAATACATCATGTAGATCTATATAATGAACAGACTAGGTCCATACTGCTCCTACATGGTGTAACAATACATCATGTAGATGTATATAATGAACAGACTAGGTCTATACTGCTCCTACATGGTGTAACAATACATCATGTAGATGTATATAATGAACAGACTAGGTCTATACTGCTTCTGCATGGTGTAACAATACATCATGTAGATGTATATAATGAACAGACTAGGTCTATACTGCTCCTACGTGGTTTAACAATACATGATGTAGATGTATATAATGAACAGACTAGGTCCATACTGCTCCTACATGGTGTAACAATACATCATGTAGATGTATATAATGAACAGACTAGGTCTATACTGCTCCTACACTGTGAACAATACATAATGTAGATGTATATAATGAACAGACTAGGTCCATACTGCTCCTACATGGTGTAACAATACATCATGTAGATGTATATAATGAACAGACTAAGTCAATACTGCTCCTACGTGGTTTAACAATACATCATGTAGATGTATATAATGAACAGACTAGGTCTATACTGCTCCTACATGGTGTAACAATACATGATGTAGATGTATGTAATGAACAGACTAGGTCTATACTGCTCCTACATGGTGTAACAACACATCATGTAGATGTATATAATGAACAGACTAGGTCTATGCTGCTCCTACATGGTGTAACAACACATCATGTAGATGTATATAATGAACAGACTAGGTCTATACTGCTCCTACATGGTGTAACAATACATGATGTAGATGTATATAATGAACAGACTAGGTCTATGCTGCTCATACATGGTGTAACAACACATCATGTAGATGTATATAATGAACAGACTAGGTCTATACTGCTCCTACATGGTGTAACAATACATCATGTAGATGTATATAATGAACAGACTAGGTCTATACTGCTCCTACATGGTGTAACAATACATCATGTAGATGTATATAATGAACAGACTAGGTCTATACTGCTCCTACATGGTGTAACAATACATGATGTAGATGTATATAATGAACAGACTAGGTCTATGCTGCTCCTACATGTTGTAACAACACATCATGTAGATGTATATGATGAACAGACTAGGTCTATACTGCTCCTACATGGTGTAACAATACATCATGTAGATGTATATAATGAACAGACTAGGTCTATACTGCTCCTACATGGTGTAACAATACATGATGTAGATGTATGTAATGAACAGACTAGGTCTATACTGCTCATACATGGTGTAACAATACATCATGTAGATGTATATAATGAACAGACTAGGTCTATACTGCTCCTTCATGGTGTAACAATACATCATGTAGATGTATATAATGAACAGACTAGGTCTATACTGCTCCTACATGGTGTAACAATACATGATGTAGATGTATGTAATGAACAGACTAGGTCTATACTGCTCCTACACGGTGTAACAGTACATCATGTAGATGTATTTAATGAACAGACTAGGTCTATACTGCTCCTACATGGTGTAACAACACATCATGTAGATGTATATAATGAACAGACTTGGTCTATACTGCTCCTACACGGTGTAACAATTCATCATGTAGATGTATATAATGAACAGACTAGGTCTATACTGCTCCGACATGGTGTAACAATACATCATGTAGATGTATATAATGAACAGACTAGGTCTATACTGCTCCTACATGGTGTAACAATACATGATGTAGATGTATATAATGAACAGACTAGGTCTATGCTGCTCCTACATGGTGTAACAACACATCATGTAGATGTATATAATGAACAGACAAGGTCTATACTGCTCCTACATGGTGTAACAATACATCATGTAGATGTATATAATGAACAGACTAGGTCTATACTGCTCCTACATGGTGTAACAATACATCATGTAGATGTATATAATGAACAGACTAGGTCTATACTGCTCCTACACTGTGAACAATACATAATGTAGATGTATATAATGAACAGACTAGGTCCATACTGCTCCTACATGGTGTAACAATACATCATGTAGATGTATATAATGAACAGACTAAGTCAATACTGCTCCTACGTGGTTTAACAATACATCATGTAGATGTATATAATGAACAGACTAGGTCTATACTGCTCCTACATGGTGTAACAATACATGATGTAGATGTATGTAATGAACAGACTAGGTCTATACTGCTCATACATGGTGTAACAATACATCATGTAGATGTATATAATGAACAGACTAGGTCTATACTGCTCCTTCATGGTGTAACAATACATCATGTAGATGTATATAATGAACAGACTAGGTCTATACTGCTCCTACATGGTGTAACAATACATGATGTAGATGTATGTAATGAACAGACTAGGTCTATACTGCTCCTACACGGTGTAACAGTACATCATGTAGATGTATTTAATGAACAGACTAGGTCTATACTGCTCCTACATGGTGTAACAACACATCATGTAGATGTATATAATGAACAGACTTGGTCTATACTGCTCCTACACGGTGTAACAATTCATCATGTAGATGTATATAATGAACAGACTAGGTCTATACTGCTCCGACATGGTGTAACAATACATCATGTAGATGTATATAATGAACAGACTAGGTCTATACTGCTCCTACATGTTGTAACAACACATCATGTAGATGTATATAATGAACAGACTAGGTCTATACTGCTCCTACATGGTGTAACAATACATCATGTAGATGTATATAATGAACAGACTAGGTCTATACTGCTCCTACATGGTGTAACAATACATGATGTAGATGTATGTAATGAACAGACTAGGTCTATACTGCTCCTACATGGTGTAACAACACATCATGTAGATGTATATAATGAACAGACTAGGTCTATGCTGCTCCTACATGGTGTAACAACACATCATGTAGATGTATATAATGAACAGACTAGGTCTATACTGCTCCTACATGGTGTAACAATACATGATGTAGATGTATATAATGAACAGACTAGGTCTATGCTGCTCCTACATGGTGTAACAACACATCATGTAGATGGATATAATGAACAGACTAGGTCTATACTGCTCCTACATGGTGTAACAATACATCATGTAGATGTATATAATGAACAGACTAGGTCTATACTGCTCCTACATGGTGTAACAATACATCATGTAGATGTATATAATGAACAGACTAGGTCTATACTGCTCCTACATGGTGTAACAATACATGATGTAGATGTATATAATGAACAGACTAGGTCTATGCTGCTCCTACATGTTGTAACAACACATCATGTAGATGTATATAATGAACAGACAAGGTCTATACTGCTCCTACATGGTGTAACAATACATCATGTAGATGTATATAATGAACAGACTAGGTCTATACTGCTCCTACATGGTGTAACAATACATGATGTAGATGTATGTAATGAACAGACTAGGTCTATACTGCTCATACATGGTGTAACAATACATCATGTAGATGTATATAATGAACAGACTAGGTCTATACTGCTCCTTCATGGTGTAACAATACATCATGTAGATGTATATAATGAACAGACTAGGTCTATACTGCTCCTACATGGTGTAACAATACATGATGTAGATGTATGTAATGAACAGACTAGGTCTATACTGCTCCTACACGGTGTAACAGTACATCATGTAGATGTATTTAATGAACAGACTAGGTCTATACTGCTCCTACATGGTGTAACAACACATCATGTAGATGTATATAATGAACAGACTTGGTCTATACTGCTCCTACACGGTGTAACAATTCATCATGTAGATGTATATAATGAACAGACTAGGTCTATACTGCTCCGACATGGTGTAACAATACATCATGTAGATGTATATAATGAACAGACTAGGTCTATACTGCTCCTACATGGTGTAACAATACATGATGTAGATGTATATAATGAACAGACTAGGTCTATGCTGCTCCTACATGGTGTAACAACACATCATGTAGATGTATATAATGAACAGACAAGGTCTATACTGCTCCTACATGGTGTAACAATACATCATGTAGATGTATATAATGAACAGACTAGGTCTATACTGCTCCTACATGGTGTAACAATACATCATGTAGATGTATATAATGAACAGACTAGGTCTATACTGCTCCTTCATGGTGTAACAATACATCATGTAGATGTATATAATGAACAGACTAGGTCTATACTGCTTCTACATGGTGTAACAATACATCATGTAGATGTATATAATGAACAGACTAGGTCTATACTGCTCCTACATGGTGTAACAATACATGATGTAGATGTATATAATGAACAGACTAGGTCTATGCTGCTCCTACATGTTGTAACAACACATCATGTAGATGTATATAATGAACAGACTAGGTCTATACTGCTCCTACATGGTGTAACAATACATCATGTAGATGTATATAATGAACAGACTAGGTCTATACTGCTCCTACATGGTGTAACAATACATGATGTAGATGTATGTAATGAACAGACTAGGTCTATACTGCTCATACATGGTGTAACAATACATCATGTAGATGTATATAATGAACAGACTAGGTCTATACTGCTCCTTCATGGTGTAACAATACATCATGTAGATGTATATAATGAACAGACTAGGTCTATACTGCTCCTACATGGTGTAACAATACATCATGTAGATGTATGTAATGAACAGACTAGGTCTATACTGCTCCTACACGGTGTAACAGTACATCATGTAGATGTATTTAAAGAACAGACTAGGTCTATACTGCTCCTACATGGTGTAACAACACATCATGTAGATGTATATAATGAACAGACTTGGTGTATACTGCTCCTACACGGTGTAACAATTCATCATGTAGATGTATATAATGAACAGACTAGGTCTATACTGCTCCGACATGGTGTAACAATACATCATGTAGATGTATATAATGAACAGACTAGGTCTATACTGCTCCTACATGGTGTAACAATACATGATGTAGATGTATATAATGAACAGACTAGGTCTATGCTGCTCCTACATGGTGTAACAATACATCATGTAGATGTATATAATGAACAGACTAGGTCTATACTGCTCCTACATGGTGTAACAATACATCATGTAGATGTATATAATGAACAGACTAGGTCTATACTGCTCCTACATGGTGTAACAATACATCATGTAGATGTATATACTGAACAGACTAGGTCTATACTGCTCCTACATGGTGTAACAATACATGATGTAAATGAATATAATGAACAGACTAGGTCTATGCTGCTCCTACATGGTGTAACAACACATCATGTAGATGTATATAATGAACAGACTAGGTCTATACTGCTCCTACATGGTGTAACAATACATAATGTAGATGTATACAATGAACAGACTAGGTCCATACTGCTTCTACATGGTGTAACAATACATCATGTAGATGTATATAATGAACAGACTAGGTCCATACTGCTCCTACACGGTGTAACAATACATCATGTAGATGTATAAAATGAACAGACTAGGTCTATACTGCTCCTACACGGTGTAACAATACATCATGTAGATGTATATAATGAACAGACAATGTCCATACTGCTCCTACATGGTGTAACAATACTTCATATAGATGTATATAATGAACATACTAGGTCTATACTGCTCCTACATGGTGTAACAATACATCATGTAGATGTATATAATGAAAAGACTAGATCTATACTGCTCCAACGTGGTGTAAAAATACATGATGTAGATGTATATAATGAACAGACTAGGTCCATACTGCTCCTACACGGTGTAACAATACATCATGTAGATGTATATAATGAACAGACTAGGTCCATACTGCTCCTACACGGTGTAACAATACATCATGTAGATCTATATAATGAACAGACTAGGTCCATACTGCTCCTATATGGTGTAACAATACATCATGTAGATGTATATAATGAACAGACTAGGTCTATACTGCTCCTACATGGTGTAACAATACATCATGTAGATGTAAATAATGAACAGACTAGGTCTATACTGCTCCTACACTGTGAACAATACATAATGTAGATGTATATAATGAACAGACTAGGTCCATACTGCTCCTACACGGTGTAACAATACATCATGTAGATCTATATAATGAACAGACTAGGTCCATACTGCTCCTACATGGTGTAACAATACATCATGTAGATGTATATAATGAACAGACTAGGTCTATACTGCTCCTACATGGTGTAACAATACATCATGTAGATGTATATAATGAACAGACTAGGTCTATACTGCTCCTGCATGGTGTAACAATACATCATGTAGATGTATATAATGAACAGACTAGGTCTATACTGCTCCTACGTGGTTTAACAATACATGATGTAGATGTATATAATGAACAGACTTGTTCCATACTGCTCCTACATGGTGTAACAATACATCATGTAGATGTATATAATGAACAGACTAGGTCTATACTGCTCCTACACTGTGAACAATATATAATGTAGATGTATATAATGAACAGACTAGGTCCATACTGCTCCTACATGGTGTAACAATACATGATGTAGATGTATGTAATGAACAGACTAGGTCTATACTGCTCCTACATGGTGTAACAACACATCATGTAGATGTATATAATGAACAGACTAGGTCTATGCTGCTCCTACATGGTGTAACAATACATCATGTAGATGTATATAATGAACAGACTAGGTCTATACTGCTCCTACATGGTGTATAAATACATGATGTAGATGTATATAATGAACAGACTAGGTCTATGCTGCTCCTACATGTTGTAACAACACATCATGTAGATGTATATAATGAACAGACTAGGTCTATACTGCTCCTACATGGTGTAACAATACATCATGTAGATGTATATAATGAACAGACTAGGTCTATACTGCTCCTATATGGTGTAACAATACATGATGTAGATGTATGTAATGAACAGACTAGGTCTATACTGCTCATACATGGTGTAACAATACATCATGTAGATGTATATAATGAACAGACTAGGTCTATACTGCTCCTTCATGGTGTAACAATACATCATGTAGATGTATATAATGAACAGACTAGGTCTATACTGCTCCTACATGGTGTAACAATACATGATGTAGATGTATGTAATGAACAGACTAGGTCTATACTGCTCCTACACGGTGTAACAGTACATCATGTAGATGTATTTAATGAACAGACTAGGTATATACTGCTCCTACATGGTGTAACAACACATCATGTAGATGTATATAATGAACAGACTTGGTCTATACTGCTCCTACACGGTGTAACAATTCATCATGTAGATGTATATAATGAACAGACTAGGTCTATACTGCTCCGACATGGTGTAACAATACATCATGTAGATGTATATAATGAACAGACTAGGTCTATACTGCTCCTACATGGTGTAACAATACATGATGTAGATGTATGTAATGAACAGACTAGGTCTATACTGCTCCTACACGGTGTAACAGTACATCATGTAGATGTATTTAATGAACAGACTAGGTCTATACTGCTCCTACATGGTGTAACAACACATCATGTAGATGTATATAATGAACAGACTTGGTCTATACTGCTCCTACATGGTGTAACAATACATCATGTAGATGTATATAATGAACAGACTAGGTCTATACTGCTCCTACATGGTGTAACAATACATGATGTAAATGAATATAATGAACAGACTAGGTCTATGCTGCTCCTACATGGTGTAACAACACATCATGTAGATGTATATAATGAACAGACTAGGTCTATACTGCTCCTACATGGTGTAACAATACATAATGTGGATGTATATAATGAACAGACTAGGTCAATACTGCTCCTACATGGTGTAAAAATACATCATGTAGATGTATATAATGAACAGACTAAGTCTATACTGCTCCTACACGGTGTAACAATACATCATGTAGATGTATATAATGAACAGACTAGGTCTATACTGCTCCTACATGGTGTAACAATACATCATGTAGATGTATATAATGAACAGACTAGGTCTATACTGCTCCTACATGGTGTAACAATACATGATGTAGATGTATATAATGAACAGACTAGGTCTATACTGCTCCTACATGGTGTAACAACACATCATGTAGATGTATATAATGAACAGACTAGGTCTATACTGCTCCTACATGGTGTAACAATACATCATGTAGATGTATATAATGAACAGACTAGGTCTATACTGCTCCTACACGGTGTAACAATACATCATGTAGATGTATATAATGAACAGACTAGGTCCATACTGCTCCTACATGGTGTAACAATACATCATGTAGATGTATATAATGAACAGACTAGGTCTATACTGCTCCTACATGGTGTAACAATACATCATGTAGATGTATATAATGAACAGACTAGGTCTATACTGATCATACATGGTGTAACAATACATCATGTAGATGTATATAATGAACAGACTAGGTCTATACTGCTCCTTCATGGTGTAACAATACATCATGTAGATGTATATAATGAACAGACTAGGTCTATACTGCTCCTACATGGTGTAACAATACATGATGTAGATGTATGTAATGAACAGACTAGGTCTATACTGCTCTTATACGGTGTAACAGTACATCATGTAGATGTATTTAATGAACAGACTAGGTCTATACTGCTCCTACATGGTGTAACAACACATCATGTAGATGTATATAATGAACAGACTTGGTCTATACTGCTCCTACATGGTGTAACAATACATCATGTAGATGTATATAATGAACAGACTAGGTCTATACTGCTCATACATGGTGTAACAATACATCATGTAGATGTATATAATGAACAGACTAGGTCTATACTGCTCCTTCATGGTGTAACAATACATCATGTAGATGTATATAATGAACAGACTAGGTCTATACTGCTCCTACATGGTGTAACAATACATGATGTAGATGTATGTAATGAACAGACTAGGTCTATACTGCTCTTACACGGTGTAACAGTACATCATGTAGATGTATTTAATGAACAGACTAGGTCTATACTGCTCCTACATGGTGTAACAACACATCATGTAGATGTATATAATGAACAGACTTGGTCTATACTGCTCCTACACGGTGTAACAGTACATCATGTAGATGTATTTAATGAACAGACTAGGTCTATACTGCTCCTACATGGTGTAACAACACATCATGTAGATGTATATAATGAACAGACTTGGTCTTTACTGCTCCTACACGGTTTAACAATACATCATGTAGATGTATATAATGAACAGACTAGGTCCATACTGCTCCTACATGGTGTAACAATACATCATGTAGATGTATATAATGAACAGACTAGGTCTATACTGCTCCTACACGGTGTAACAGTATATCATGTAGATGTATTTAATGAACTGACTAGGTCTATACTGCTCCTACATGGTGTAACAACACATCATGTAGATGTATATAATGAACAGACTAGGTCTATACTGCTCCTACATGGTGTAACAATACATCATGTAGATGTATATAATGAACAGACTAGGTCTATACTGCTCCTACACGGTGTAACAATACATGATGTAGATGTATATAATGAACAGACTAGGTCCATACTGCTCATACATGGTGTAACAATACATCATGTAGATGTAAATAATGAACAGACTAGGTCTATACTGCTCCTTCATGGTGTAACAATACATCATGTAGATGTATATAATGAACAGACTAGGTCTATACTGCTCCTACATGGTGTAACAATACATGATGTAGATGTATGTAATGAACAGACTAGGTCTATACTGCTCCTACACGGTGTAACAGTACATCATGTAGATGTATTTAATGAACAGACTAGGTCTATACTGCTCCTACATGGTGTAACAACACATCATGTAGATGTATATAATGAACAGACTTGGTCTATACTGCTCCTACACGGTGTAACAGTACATCATGTAGATGTATTTAATGAACAGACTAGGTCTATACTGCTCCTACATGGTGTAACAACACATCATGTAGATGTATATAATGAACAGACTAGGTCTATGCTGCTCCTACATGGTGTAACAACACATCATGTAGATGTATATAATGAACAGACTAGGTCTATACTGCTCCTACATGGTGTAACAATACATGATGTAGATGTATATAATGAACAGACTAGGTCTATGCTGCTCATACATGGTGTAACAACACATCATGTAGATGTATATAATGAACAGACTAGGTCTATACTGCTCCTACATGGTGTAACAATACATCATGTAGATGTATATAATGAACAGACTAGGTCTATACTGCTCCTACATGGTGTAACAATACATCATGTAGATGTATATAATGAACAGACTAGGTCTATACTGCTCCTACATGGTGTAACAATACATGATGTAGATGTATATAATGAACAGACTAGGTCTATGCTGCTCCTACATGTTGTAACAACACATCATGTAGATGTATATGATGAACAGACTAGGTCTATACTGCTCCTACATGGTGTAACAATACATCATGTAGATGTATATAATGAACAGACTAGGTCTATACTGCTCCTACATGGTGTAACAATACATGATGTAGATGTATGTAATGAACAGACTAGGTCTATACTGCTCATACATGGTGTAACAATACATCATGTAGATGTATATAATGAACAGACTAGGTCTATACTGCTCCTTCATGGTGTAACAATACATCATGTAGATGTATATAATGAACAGACTAGGTCTATACTGCTCCTACATGGTGTAACAATACATGATGTAGATGTATGTAATGAACAGACTAGGTCTATACTGCTCCTACACGGTGTAACAGTACATCATGTAGATGTATTTAATGAACAGACTAGGTCTATACTGCTCCTACATGGTGTAACAACACATCATGTAGATGTATATAATGAACAGACTTGGTCTATACTGCTCCTACACGGTGTAACAATTCATCATGTAGATGTATATAATGAACAGACTAGGTCTATACTGCTCCGACATGGTGTAACAATACATCATGTAGATGTATATAATGAACAGACTAGGTCTATACTGCTCCTACATGGTGTAACAATACATGATGTAGATGTATATAATGAACAGACTAGGTCTATGCTGCTCCTACATGGTGTAACAACACATCATGTAGATGTATATAATGAACAGACAAGGTCTATACTGCTCCTACATGGTGTAACAATACATCATGTAGATGTATATAATGAACAGACTAGGTCTATACTGCTCCTACATGGTGTAACAATACATCATGTAGATGTATATAATGAACAGACTAGGTCTATACTGCTCCTACACTGTGAACAATACATAATGTAGATGTATATAATGAACAGACTAGGTCCATACTGCTCCTACATGGTGTAACAATACATCATGTAGATGTATATAATGAACAGACTAAGTCAATACTGCTCCTACGTGGTTTAACAATACATCATGTAGATGTATATAATGAACAGACTAGGTCTATACTGCTCCTACATGGTGTAACAATACATGATGTAGATGTATGTAATGAACAGACTAGGTCTATACTGCTCATACATGGTGTAACAATACATCATGTAGATGTATATAATGAACAGACTAGGTCTATACTGCTCCTTCATGGTGTAACAATACATCATGTAGATGTATATAATGAACAGACTAGGTCTATACTGCTCCTACATGGTGTAACAATACATGATGTAGATGTATGTAATGAACAGACTAGGTCTATACTGCTCCTACACGGTGTAACAGTACATCATGTAGATGTATTTAATGAACAGACTAGGTCTATACTGCTCCTACATGGTGTAACAACACATCATGTAGATGTATATAATGAACAGACTTGGTCTATACTGCTCCTACACGGTGTAACAATTCATCATGTAGATGTATATAATGAACAGACTAGGTCTATACTGCTCCGACATGGTGTAACAATACATCATGTAGATGTATATAATGAACAGACTAGGTCTATACTGCTCCTACATGTTGTAACAACACATCATGTAGATGTATATAATGAACAGACTAGGTCTATACTGCTCCTACATGGTGTAACAATACATCATGTAGATGTATATAATGAACAGACTAGGTCTATACTGCTCCTACATGGTGTAACAATACATGATGTAGATGTATGTAATGAACAGACTAGGTCTATACTGCTCCTACATGGTGTAACAACACATCATGTAGATGTATATAATGAACAGACTAGGTCTATGCTGCTCCTACATGGTGTAACAACACATCATGTAGATGTATATAATGAACAGACTAGGTCTATACTGCTCCTACATGGTGTAACAATACATGATGTAGATGTATATAATGAACAGACTAGGTCTATGCTGCTCCTACATGGTGTAACAACACATCATGTAGATGGATATAATGAACAGACTAGGTCTATACTGCTCCTACATGGTGTAACAATACATCATGTAGATGTATATAATGAACAGACTAGGTCTATACTGCTCCTACATGGTGTAACAATACATCATGTAGATGTATATAATGAACAGACTAGGTCTATACTGCTCCTACATGGTGTAACAATACATGATGTAGATGTATATAATGAACAGACTAGGTCTATGCTGCTCCTACATGTTGTAACAACACATCATGTAGATGTATATAATGAACAGACAAGGTCTATACTGCTCCTACATGGTGTAACAATACATCATGTAGATGTATATAATGAACAGACTAGGTCTATACTGCTCCTACATGGTGTAACAATACATGATGTAGATGTATGTAATGAACAGACTAGGTCTATACTGCTCATACATGGTGTAACAATACATCATGTAGATGTATATAATGAACAGACTAGGTCTATACTGCTCCTTCATGGTGTAACAATACATCATGTAGATGTATATAATGAACAGACTAGGTCTATACTGCTCCTACATGGTGTAACAATACATGATGTAGATGTATGTAATGAACAGACTAGGTCTATACTGCTCCTACACGGTGTAACAGTACATCATGTAGATGTATTTAATGAACAGACTAGGTCTATACTGCTCCTACATGGTGTAACAACACATCATGTAGATGTATATAATGAACAGACTTGGTCTATACTGCTCCTACACGGTGTAACAATTCATCATGTAGATGTATATAATGAACAGACTAGGTCTATACTGCTCCGACATGGTGTAACAATACATCATGTAGATGTATATAATGAACAGACTAGGTCTATACTGCTCCTACATGGTGTAACAATACATGATGTAGATGTATATAATGAACAGACTAGGTCTATGCTGCTCCTACAT